>NW_021163051.1:1257500-1457500 GCF_004324835.1 Dendronephthya gigantea
AATCACTCTAAGTGAACAAATTTATTATCAGAAAACAGAATTCTTCAAAATTACGGTTAAAAAACTGGTATTGTGTGGTACACACCACTGGTATTCTGTAGCGATTTTAATATTTACCTTTCACTAAAGTTTGCAATATTTTCACACATTCAACAGCATTACCACACAACATGAAACACCAAATCCCAGTGCAATTTGATAAACTGTTGCTTACTAATTGCATGTTTTCTGCACTGGTATTCTGTGGTACATCAGGATTTTCTTTCCAAGAATTTTCAATTAAAAAAATTAGCAAATCTATTAAATCTAGCGCCAAAATCCCCAAAGAAAAAAAAATAAAGTAAAAAATAGTTCGAACCGGATTGGCAGCCAGGAGTGAATCAGAGACTGTGATGCTGACTGTTGGCTAAAATTTGATTATGACATTGGTCACTTCATTGGATTATTTTGTAAGTGTTGTGTGCTTTCTCAAACAAAAGAAGCCAATTACCATACGGGAACAGCGCTTGGAAAGTTAGTTACAAAACCATTATGTTGCTACAACAGACTGACTGGACCAACTGGAGATTTGAACATGCATCTCAACACTGAGTATCACAAAAGTGCAGCAGTTCGATGTCAAGAATTTTTAAGAAACTTCAAGAAGAATACTAACGTTTAACACATCTGGTAACATTCAAAATCAAATACTTGAATGCGTTGAAGCACAGTTACAACAAACAATTGTTTCTCAAGTAAAAGAGGCAGGTCTTTATGTGATAATGGCAGATGAAACAACTGACATATCTGCTAAAGAACAAGTCTCTCTTTGCTTCCGCTATTACAATCGCAATAAGAAAACAATTTGCAAAGACTTTGTTGGCTTCCTGGATGTTTTAGACAAAGAATATCATTCGAGTCTCCACTGCAATCCCAAAGCTGTTATTGACCAAGAAACCATTCCCATGACGATGAATGACTTTCTCCAGAGATGCAAAGAAGTGAATCAAAATGCATTTGAGATTCAAGAGCCAAAACTTACTGGGAAGGTGATTGGGGAAGCAATTGTAACAGAAATTGAAAAATGTAGCTTATCTCTCAACACTGCAGTTGCACAAAGCTATGACAGCGCAAGTGTCATGAGTTGGACAAATGTTGGAACATGCGCCTGTGTAAAGGAGCATTACAAGTACGTAGAATACTATCACTGCTATTCGCATTAACTTAATTTAACACTTGTGCACATGTCAAAGCTTCCCGTGGTTCGCAACATGATTAGCACTGTCAAGAAAATCACATTGTTTCTAAGTGCTAGCAATAAGAAGAAATTTACTTTAAAATGTGCTATTAACTTATCCAGTGTTATCCAGCGAAAACCTGTAGACATTGTGCAAGACAAGATGGGTTGAACGAGTCACTGCACTAGAAAATTTTGTATCAAATTACGTCCCAATTGTCCGGACACTGATGGCTATCAGCCGATTGGGAGATCCAGATGCCAAATCACAGGCGACTGTGTTAATCAAAGCAGTGACAAAGAGCACTTTTATAGTCACACTATTTTGTGTGGTTGTGGTTACCAATAATATAGATATATTATCCAAGTGTCTACAGCTCACTGTCTTTCATTGTACATATCAATAGAAAGACTGATGTCCTGTCACAGATTCTTTGCAAATATAAAAATCCTGCTTCTGATGTTACAAAAACCTTGAATGTTCATTTGTGGATGAGCAAGGTTTATATGATGAAAATGCTACAGAAACGAGATGGAGCACTTGATTTATTTGAAGGAGTCAGCTGACATCTCCCTCCCATACATATGTACGATCTTTCGTGAAGCAGACTTTTTGCCACCCAGGTTGACAATCTTGGCAAGTTCCCCGCAAGATCTTTGCAAGATCTTATCAAAATCATGCAAGATCCTGCAAAGATTTTGCCATGATCTTGCCGAAATCTTTCCACGATCTTGCAAAACATTTGCAAGATCCTGTAATATCTTCGCAAGATCTTGGTAAACCTTGGTAAGATCCTGCAAAACCTTTGCAAGATCCTGTAAAATCTTTGCAAGATCTTTCAAAACCCTTGGGACAAGATCTCGCAAAACCTTTGCAAGATCCTGTAATATCTTTGCAAGATTTTGGTAAACCTTGGTAAGATCCTGTAAAATCTTTGCAAGATCTTTCAAAACCTTGGCAAGATCATGCAAAACCTTTGCAAGATCCTGCAAAATCTTGCCAAGATCATGCAAACCCTTGGCATGATCCTGCAGAACCCTGGCAAGATCACGCAAAACCCTGGCAAGATCACACAAAACCTTGGCAAGTTTCTGCAAACCTTGGCAAGATCCTTCAAAACCCTGGCAAGAACCTGCAGAACCTTGGCAACATCCTGCAAAATGTTTAGATTCAGATTTCATTAGGGAAAAAGACATAGATATAATACTGTGTTGTGGTAAAAATAACTTTATTAACAACATATTGTATATTTAATAACATTAAATAATAATAGTAATGATAATATGGTATTGTTTTATGTTTATTTCCTATCATCAGTGGTTTCAGCACTACATATTTCCTCTTTTCCTTCTTTTTTAATAATTTTTCTTCATATATCTCTACAAGCATCCACAATGACCTGGTAGGACTTCTTCACCCTATCCTCACCATACTTGCTATTGAGAACATCTAAACGATAAATAAAATATTGTCTCATAAAGCATATTATGCAATATTTACCCTATCTCTGTTCTGCCCATGCAATTGGGTAAGTTTATTGGACATGCGATGATGATTAGAATAACAAATTGTCTTACTAAACAATTTAGTTACTCGTATAGCATCCAACGGTTCCTTGCTGGACTTAATGTGGCTCCCTACAGTTCTATGGCTGTATCGCAGTAATTTTGTCGCGCGCGAAATAGTACACGCAACATGCGTGGCTGATGTTCCACGTGTGGTGGGTTTTTTAAGATTGCATGAACAAATTCCGATAAACATTTGATAAACACGTGCGGGATGTCGACTGGTCGTTTTTCTCGTCTTTCCTTCGGTAAATTCTTTTCAAACTTTACACAGTTTTCTGTAATATTGAAATGCGTAAATGTGCACGTTTTAAGAAAATCGTATTTTGAGTATTTCAAATGATTTTTTGAGGATTTAAAAAAAAGTGCTGGTACAATTTTTTTTAAATGCTAACATTAGAAAGAATTATGGATAAGATTACTATGTGGAAAAAATTAGAAAGTTTTACTGAAGAAAATTTCAAAAAATTATCTCAGAATCTGCAAATTGGCCCTTTTTAAAATCGTTATGTTACCATGGCAATGAGGATATTTTATGAAATTTTATATATTTCGTAATTTGCGATATCATAGCAATTATGTGGCCAAGTTTCGTGATCATACTTTGTAAGTTGATAAAATGATGCTCTTTCGAACACAATTGCACATTACACAATCAAAACTGTAGGGAGCCACCTTAAACAGGATTCTATCCTGCAGCTCATTTTTTGTGAAAATATGGCTTAGATTTTTATTGCACACTTTGCCAGCTCTTTTGGTGGTGCTTTAAGGTTCATTAAATTTGTAACGTTGTGCCACTAGAAGAAATGAACATTAAAATTATAATTTTGATACATGGCTATAAGCATAATGGAGCATTTTTAGAATTATTTACCTTCTGCCTTATTTTGGTTTCAAATAACTTTATAGAGAATGATAAACATGAATATCAGATATTTGTACTTGCATTAATTTAATTGTCACAGTAATATGTATGTCTTTGGCACAATGTATGATGTATATAATATGGTAAAACTTACTATGGCATTGTCTTCGGTTTCCATTTTTGGCACTGTTCTTTCTGCAGAGACTGACGAATACTCCATCGCCACCCAGTCGTCCTAATAAATTGCAGTTATTGAAAAACTTAAAAGCACACATTTTACTGGACAAGCATGAAATAATCTCTACCTTAACATATTCAACCCCTACATATTTTGGCATAATAATGAATAATCTATCCTGCATAAGAAAAATTGCATTTATACCTGTATCAGAATGGCAGCTTTCATTAAATTTTTCTCGATCACAGTTTAACGTCTTCAATATCTTAAAAAAGTTATATATATATATTATATTGGTAGGTAGTTTCCTTGGTCATAAAAGTGCTCAACAAAAGGAGCTATATACAACGTTTAAGAAGGCTATTTACACATAAAAACTACAAATTTGTTCCGAAACCACTCCAAAGTGAGTGCTCTCTCATCAGGTCTAAAGTGTGCCAGCTAACTTCGGTCTTATATATACTCGTTCGCTACACGTTCTTTAACAAAAGCTTTCCTCCTAACTGCATTTGTTAGCAAGTTCATTTCTACTGTTTAATGTACCCATATGGGGTTTGCAAATTATAAAAAATTTCTCAGTGATGCATAAATTACATCGCTTGCTTACATTTGTATGCGGTTGTGCTCTGGCGATAATTTTCCATGACAACTTATAGCTGACGCCTTTGTCCTTTTGTTCCCAAATGTGTTTGCTCAGTTGCATCGCATTCATTTTGTTTTTGTCCCTAAACGATGCTAAGTGGTTGGCGTATCTGGTTTTAAACTTGTTCTGCGTCAATCCAATGTATGTTCTTTTCCTGTGTCCGTCTCCACTGTTGCTTGGTAAATTACATTTGTTGTTAAGCATTCTCCGTCCAGGGGACACGATGACCTATCCCTGCAATTACATGATTGATTTTCTTCCTTTTTCCCATTGGTCTTCCGTAATAACGCCTTGTTATGATTACTGATCTTAGTTTGTAAGTTGGGCATGCATGAGTAGCTTAGTTTTAAGGTATTCTTATTAAAAATTTGCTTCAGTGGGTGACCATTTGCAAATGTTCCTCTGACAATTGATAAAAACTTTTGTCCCACATTAGTTGCTATGTGCTTGCTGAAAGGTGGGTTATACCATGTTACATTACGAGCTCGATTCTTCGGTTTTGGCATTCCTTCTCCCAGATGTTTATCATACTTGAGGGTATAATTATATCCGATATAATTATAGGATATAATTATATGCAAGGCCTGTTGGTAAGTGTGTGCAACTGCGTCGAAAGACTTTTGGCATGATGATGTCTCATTAAGGCGTTGGTTGATTGCTATCGGGATATTCTTTAGGATTACAGGTGGGTGGTTGCTTTCGCGATGGACATAAAGCGGTATGTTGTTTGGCTTCACATATGGCGTGTATGATCCGTTGGCGAGGGTTCAATGTCACGTCAAGGAAATTAACGATTTTTTTGTTTGCTTCAATTGTGATCTGAAGTTGGTTATTTGCAAATACTTTACAAATTGCTTTCTTAATTTCCTCTATCTTTCTCGCTGTTGTGCGGAACGCGGCCAAACCATCGTCTCTGTACAAACCAATACTATCCCTGCGGATTGTTTTTGGGAGTTAACATAGCAGATACGTCCCAACTAACTTGCAAACCTCTGTGCCATCGTAGGATCCCATTGCCACATCAAATGAGTCCGCGGAGCCTTTTTTAGACCAAGCATCTTCATTATTAAACAATAGTGATTGCTTAGTGTGCATAATAATGCCTTTCTCGTCAGGTGTTAGCTGATCAGCTATGCCCAACTTGCATGCAAACAAACACAGAGTCGAAGTGCTCCCCTGTAGGAACACATTCATTACCCTAAAAGACCATAAGGATAATTTCCTACACAACCCATTTTGCCGTTTAATAAATCCCACAAAGTCAGAGCTGGGAAGAGTTAGTAAACACATATTGGACAGGATAAACCGTGCGGTGATTGAACAAACTGGAGTACAGCAGTGGAAGAGCACTAAAGCAACTTTGAACTGGTTTAACACTATCGCAAACAAAAGCCAGTATTCTTTCATCTCGTTTGATATCGTGAATTTTTATCCATCCATCACTTGTGAACTCCTTCGCAAAGCCCTTGACTTTGCTGCATCGTTTACCAACATAACACCTGACGAGAAAGGCATTATTATGCACACTAAGCAATCACTATTGTTTAATAATGAAGATGCTTGGTCTAAAAAAGGCTCCGCGGACTCATTTGATGTGGCAATGGGATCCTACGATGGCGCAGAGGTTTGCGAGTTAGTTGGGACGTATCTGCTATGTCAACTCCCAAAAACAATCCGCAGGGATAGTATTGGTTTGTACAGAGACAATGGTTTGGCTGCGTTCCGCACAACAGCGAGAAAGATAGAGGAAATTAAGAAAGCAATTTGTAAAGTATTTGCAAATAACCAACTTCAGATTACAATTGAAGCAAACAAAAAAATCGTTAATTTCCTTGACGTGACATTGAACCTCGCCAACGGATCATACACGCCATACGTGAAGCCAAACAACATACCGCTTTATGTCCATCGTGAAAGCAACCACCCACCTGCAATCCTAAAGAATATCCCGATAGCAATCAACCAACGCCTTAATGAGATGTCGTCACGTTTCAAAGTCGTTAAATATCTTGTCAGCAGCTGTAGTACCCGCTTTGTTCTTTGTAGGGTATGCTTGCACATATCTGGTGGTAAAATGGTCAACCACAACTAATATATATTCATAGCCCCCCGAGCTGCGTTCAAGGTGCACAAAGTCAATAGCAATGAGTTGAAAGGGAGAAGTGGTGGTAATTGGTTGAAGCGGTTCTCGAGTAGGAAGATTGGGTCGTTTTTGCTTTAAGCAGCAGCAGACGTGGGTGACAAAGTGTTCTGTCTTTTCTCATGTATGGCCAGTAAAATCGTTCTCTTGCGAGGGCTAAAACTCTCTCGGGTCCCAGATGGCCCATGTCCTAATGTAGTTCTTTGTACACACGTCTCCAGAGTTCCTGTGGAAGCCCCACTTGTGATCGATGGTACAGGATATTAGACTTGGGGTCGATTCGTAGTTTTAGTAAATTGAATAGGAACTTCCTCACCTCAGCAGTTTCGAGTCGTCGTTCTTTCAAGGGGGGGGTTTTCTGTGACTTGATAATATCTTTCATGCGCTTGATGTCTCTGTCCTGGGCTTGTGCAATGTCTACCGTTTTGATTTCGTTACAGCTAGCGTTGTGTGACAGAAACCAGTGGCGTTAAGTTTGGCAATAATCCAGTGGCGTTATGTTTGGCAGTTGTTAGAACGTAACTAAGGGGGTTATTGTCCGTGAAAACCGTAAACTCTGGTGCATAGTATAAGTAATCGTGGAACTGGTCAGTTATCGCCCACTTTAATGTGAGAAACTGCCCGGAGTGCAGGTGGTAGTTCTTTTCGGCGGGGGTTAATGTTCTTGAGGCATACGCAATTACTCGCATCATGTCACATTGTTTTTGATAAAGTACTGCACCTAATCCATCTTGAGAGGCATCTGTGTTAACAATAAACGGTTTATCCTATTGAGCATATGCCAGGATAGGAGATGATGTGATTCGTTCGATCTAGGTATTCAAAATATTAGCATGGTTTTGGTTCCATTGTATAGGTGAGTTAGAGGGTCGTTGGTTGTTGGAATTCTTGTCGGTGTTTCTTTTGTTGACATGCAAAATCGTCCATGTTTTCTTGTCCCAATTCAAGAAATCATATAGCCGTTTACCAATTTTGGAGAAATTTGCGATGGAACGCCTATATATGCCACGAAGACCCATTATTTTGCGCACTTCTCCAACGGTTTGGAGTTTAACTCCTTTCAATTTCGTCACAGCTTCGGTTGCTTTGGGATCCATTCGATACCCACTGGCTGATATAATTCGCCCAAGGAATGAGACTTCTTTCTTAAATAATTCACATTTTGCTGGTTTAAGCTTCACCCCATGCTCCTTCAATCTCTGAAGAACTTGCTGTAGGTGATGTAGGTGTTCACAGAAAGTCGTTGAGTAGACTATAACATCGTCCAAATACGGTATACATATGTTGTCCCTTAAGTCCCCGAGGCAGTTCTCCATGAATCTCTGGAAATTGGCTGGTGCGTTGGTTAATCCGATTGGTATCCTAATCCACTCGTATAAACCCCAGGGGGTTATAAAAGCTGTCAGGTGTTGGCTTTGCGAATCCACAAAACCCTGGTGATAAGCTTTCCCCTGGTCGAGTACGCTAAACCATAGATTTCCACCTAGGTTGTCCAATGTTTCTTGTATACGTGGTATTGGGTGACGATCCAGAACCGTTTTCTTGTTTAAACTTCTATAATCCACACATAGGCGCATTCCACCGTCCCGTTTCCGCACACATACTACACTACTCGAATATGGAGATGTTGACTTTCGGATGAAGTTCCTATTTAGCAGGTCCTTAATGTAAGCTTTTACTTCAGAATACAAGGGTCGTGGGATAGAAAGGTAGTTCTTCTGTACTGGTTCATTATCTGTCAGATTGATATTCATTTGTACTTGTTCAATGCACCCAATATCTTCATCGTCTTGCGCAAAAGCATCCGCTTCCTGACATAGCATTTCTTTTGCCAGCTGCTGTTGTTCTGTTGTTAACTCGCTTAAGTCTACTTCAGGGATCTTGTATGCGGTCTTTCCATGCGATAGTGAATTTTGTGAGGTTGGCACACCCATTTCTGGATGCTCAGCAGGACTGTCCTCATGATTTCCTGTCCCTCTATCTTTCAATTCAACTTCTACCGGGGTTACTGACCGTACTACCTGGAGACGACCAACAACTAAGCATTTGGGCAAAACCACATAGTGCTCGGTTGTATTTGAGACTGGAATATCTAGAATGTTGGATTTCCCGATTTTAATTGTTGTCAAACTTTCATGGATTGTCAACCCAGAAGGCCAATTTGCTTGCTCATCAGGCTCAAATAATACAGGGCTATTGCGTTGAGCTGAACCAGTATTAGCGCGAGAAGGGACATTCATTGATTGGCCTTTCGGAATAATAACGTCCTTTTTGGAGGTTCTCACGATGCAAAGACTTCCACTAGTGTCACTTTGAATAAAGTTAATGAGAGCGTGGGCATCCGTTTTCGCAAAACTTTTTGTTACAGCTGGTAACACCTGTTCGAGTTTGCTGTCCTTGACAAACAGTTCGATTACGTTATAACTGATGATAGCGATGCTAAGTTGTTCCCTTGTAACTAAAAATGGTACTGAAATTTCACTCATTGTTTTATCTAATAATCTAAAGTTTATCCCTACCCATCCATTGTAGGGAATCTGCGTCCCATTAGCTGCCTCTAGCTTTAAATCTGCTCCAGTATCTAGCAATTCACCAATGTCCTTAACCAGCAGGTTGGAAAACTTTTCACGCACAACTCGGTCTGATATTATCAAAACCTGGGCACCTGTATCCCAAAGTACATCGGTTTCTATACCATTAAGCTCACATCGAACATGACACTTTTCTCCCACTAGCTTCGCTACAGTACTTTGCCGGTTGGGGGTAAGGTGACTCATAAAAACATTTTCATTGGCTGAATCTCCTAGTCCACGCTCTGTGGGCGCTGAAACATTTTTAATCGCTATACAAAGTGTTTTGTGTTCACCCCAATGTTTCTTTTCGCAAATACATGAACAATATCGTACGAGTTTACACGTAGAACAAATGTTAAATTCACCAGACACTGTTTCTTCCTTCGAGCAGTTATTACAATGGTGGGACTTTGTTGCTTGTTTTGATGGGGCTACTACCTGTCTGTTGGGGGCAGCCCTTTCTGGTTTCCCTAGTTCTTATACTTCAATCTACAGTACCGTGCAATATGGTTTGAACCACCACAAATGAAGCAGTAATCACATGCATTCATCATACCCTAGCTGGTTCTTGAGCTTTGGAGACTGTTTCTCAAAGTGTCTTTATCTCAGTTTGCATAGTGGCCATATCTGACTGGACTGCTTTAAGAGCGTCTAACACTCTCCCTTCTTCCTTCTTTTTCCTAATGTTCCCTGTTGCCATTTCCAGAGAAGAGATATTTGCATGTTTTGCTTCGCTTGATACCCCAAACTCATTTATCCTCTCTGTTTCGGCTAACATCGCTTGGTTCATCGCTTCGATTAGATCTTTATCCATGATATTTGGGTCTTTAAGTGAGGGTCTCATTTTAGCCTGATTGTTTCATCAATCAACCCGGTTTCCAATGCATGGAGGAATAATCCTCGAACAGAACTTTCATCATATGTGATGTTACTACCCACCTCCTTGGATGCGAACATTATCTTCTGTCGAACAGTTAGTGCTCTAATAAGGAACAACTGAGGGTCCTCCTTTGGATTTTGCATGATGTTAGCAAGTATTTGATACAGCTCTGTGGCACTTTTTTCATGGTAGTGAAAGCGCAGGATTTTTCTTAACTTTGGCAAGGTAAGGCCTTGTATGCTCTCTAAGTAACTTCTTAGTTGCAAGCCAGGTTGTATCACTCGAACTACAGCATTGACTACTTCAGGTTCACTATACTGCGTTCTCAAACCACCTTCTATCTGCAAAATAAACGACTGATATCCTAATTTGTCCTTTTGTCCTGGATCTTCAACTGTCCCTTGAATCTTTAACTCTCGGCGTAATAGACTCTTTTAAATTTCTTCTACTGGTACTTTTACTACCTTCGGCTGTACTACATCAACCGTCTCTGCCTCCTTACTTGTCTTATTCTCTACTAACTTTGCTTTAACTTCATTCTTCTTACTCAACAGCTTTTCAATTTGTTGCTCCAAGTCAACAATTTATTTTCCTCCCTGAGAAGTCTCTTCATCCTCAGCTTGTTCAAGTGGGGTGGACCAAGAAAAAGTTTGATGCCATTTAGGTAGGCTATAACAGCTTCTTTATCTGATAACTTGCCCGCTTCCTCTTCAATAACTTTGCATATAGATTTTAGAATGACAAATCTCTTTTATCTTTGATACTGGTGCTGTCTAGCTTCATGTCGTTAGCTAATTTCAATAAATCGTCCAATTTCAACGTGAAAATCTCCGACTACAACTCAAATAATAACTCTTCCACCTCCGAGTCAGACATGTTGATTTATTTCTATAAAATATACGTATTTTTATCTTAGTATCGACAGTAAAACTCGTATAACAATTCAGTACCTTTCCATAAGAAATTCCAGCTTTAAAACCCAAAAATTCTCAGTAAAAATCCATACCTTGTGCATAAATGTACGAGTATTGAGTCTTCGTTTCACAAGTCAGCAATTTCAGACGACAATTCGTACTCTTTTTTGTCCAATTTCGCTGTAGATTTCCCGCCTGAGCCCCCAAATGTTACATGGTTCTTTTCCCACGAGGATAATTACAAGATTTCAGGTTTTGTTCCCTTTTATTTCCCAAGATTTACAGGTTAACAGCTTTTAAAACTACTAGTTTTTCTAAAATCAACTGTTTCACGTTCTTCATACATTTTTCGATGTCTGCGGTCTTAATTACTGTATGCTATAGCCAGTTCATGTAACATTATTAAACTGTTCATCTAACAAATACACCTCTAATATTATTCCCACATAACTGACATGGTTCATCATTTATGTCTGGAAAAGGGGAGAGAAGACTCAAAAAGTCTTTCCTTCATTGTCCATAACTTCCAGGAGAACAGATTCATGGTATTGCTTTACAACCATATCATGTTCACATTGTGATGATGAATATGGTATACATTTAACCAAGCCATCATGTTGCTTTGCAAGTACACTGATACTGGCAACGTCATGCATTGAAACCCAATTAAAAAAACTGTCATTCATCTGAATGGCAAATAGGTTTTATATAATTATATATAATTATAAAACTTTACTCTCAAGGAAGTTGCCTTTAATGGCTTTATAATATCATACCAATAATCCCCGAGCCGGTGCAAAGCACCAGGCGAGGGTACTAATTCCACCCAAAGATTTTAATTACGCCCGGAATGCAAATGCAAAATGAAAGTTGTCCGCCATTATGTCATGGACGTTGGGCGTTTTTGTAAGTTATCAGTAGCAAGCAAACGTTTATAAACATGCGATTGGCTAAATTAAAATCAGCATATCATCATATCATCATCAGCATAACTGATTATTTGAATTATAAAACTTTTTTTTAATAATATTTTTCATTTGGATGGTGTTAAAAATGTACAAAAAATTGACTCCTAAAATTTATTAAAATATAATGTAAAAGATGCCTTGAGATAGAAAAACTTTTACTCAAAATCTACGTAATCTGGTAAAAATCTACGATTTTTTGAAGCATTTTTGGAGTGTTTTTGAACAGGTAAATGTGTAGGTTTTGTATCTTAAAGCATGCAAGTATTTTCAAAGTTTAATATGTGGATTTATCAAATAATGTATGACACCTGTTTAAATTTATTTATTTTATTTATTTTTTTGATTTGAAAAGTATTTATTTTTAAAGGTGAATCTGTTTAAAAAGCAATTGAAATTTCGCTAAAATTGTAGTATTTAAAACAATTCGTAGCACAATTATGATTATAGTCAAATTTGATAGTTTGAGATTCGACTTTATAATTGTACCAAGATATAGGATTTTACTTTACAACTTCGACCATTCAGCCGAAACAAGTATTATTGAATTTCAGTGATGGAAATATATGTTTATTGCTTCAGGCAAGGGGACTTTGCATGCATGTATTTCTAGTATATAAATGTATAAATACATATTTTGTACAACAGAAGTGCATTCTCAGTAATGGCTGATACAATGGCTGATGTGAGCAATAAAGATCAGATGTCGATCATTGCGACGTATGTCGCAGATGACACATCAGTGGGGTGTTTGCTTTCTCTTACAGTGCTTGAGGATAAGTCTGGCAATGGACATGCTACAGAAATCTTAAGATGTCTCAATGAGCGCAGCATTTAATTTAATTTAATTTAATTACTTTTCCATCATTGTGTGATAATAGACATAAAAACATTCGCTTGCACGCACCCATACAAACATACACACACACTAAAGTGATGGCTGGGTAACCACAACAGCCTGAAAAGCCAATTACTGTGGGCCCAAAAGATTAAGAACAAACATAAATACAATACACTATCACAATGTCTAGAAACAACAGTTCACTGGTTCAATTAAGGCTCTTACACTGTTGCATTTTGGGCAGATGGTTTTAAATGTCCTTTAAATTTGTCAATTAGTCCACCACAATCCAGGCATGACCCAACGTAGTTGAGGGCATCAGTTAGGTTAGTCACACAAGATCGTCTAGATATAAACCTATGTTGACAGATATTGACTGCTTCTTGTAAACGGTATTTGACATTATTTAGCACACAGTGTTCTAAGACTTTCGAGATAATGCACAGTAGGGAAAAGAACGATAGTTCTCCACGTGTTTGTTGTCACCCTTTTTGTGTATTGGTACTATGTTGGCTGTTTTCCACTCATCTGGTAATGATCCCGAGGAAATTGACTTATTGAAAAGTGTGCACAAAGAAGGTGCAATAACATATGCTGTTTCTTTTAATAATTTAGCGGGGATACCATCAGGTCCTGTCGCTTTTGATATATCAAGAGATTTCAACATGCTGGAAAGCTCAACCTCGCTAATTGTTAAATCTGTCGGGATTGGTTTATCAACTCCGCTGGTTGCATCTTCGTCAACTTCTTTTCTAGGATATACTGATGCAAAGTATTGATTAAACATGTTTGCTATACCGTTTAGTTTATCAGCCGATACTCTTTCTGATGTTGCCGTGCAAGCTTTGTCGTTGTTGATTACTGATGAGATTATGTCGGGAATTTTTCTTGACTTTGATGTTCTTTTTATTACCGACCACAGATGCTTTGAGTTTCGATTGACATCAGTTGCCAGAGAAGTGAAGAACTTCCCTAACTTTCCCACAACATACGTTTAACTTCACAACCCAAGGTTTAAATTTACCATGCGGAAGCATACCATGCGGAAGCATACTGCATTTGTTACAGTCGCAGAAAGAATTGCTATTATGATGAGGTATTCATTGCCTTAAAAGAAAAGGTTGATAAACAGGTTCAAACAATTAACCAAGGACAGAAAAAAACACAGGTAACGAACTTCTTTCTGACATTCTCAAAAATTGGCCTCTTGTATGATGTAGTCTTTTTCTATGTGTCTCGTTCCATAGACTAACATTTTGATTTTGATTGAAAATCTTTTTGAATTGTAACTTTTTTAAAAGATACAATATGGCATTTTAGAAATGAAATTCTCGAATGGTCTGGAAAAGTTATTGATGCAGTGTGTTTGAAGCTACATATACAGTACACTGTATATATATCAACATTGGGTCGTTCCAGAAAATATCCATACCCCCCCCCACGGAGGAAGTAACTTTTGACCCTACCCTCCCCTTCAGACATCCATTGGTAGTTTGGCCTCCCCCCCTACCCAGACATCGGATTCGAAAATATCCCCCCCCCATCCCGTACATCAGTTTTTTCATCCGTTTGCCTGTTCTACAATCATTTGTGATGTTTATCTTGATAAGTTAGGGTTCCCATCTGACTCATGAACTACTGTGGTTGTGTTTGTTTTTAATTGATATGTCTGTGCTATTTTGAGCATAGTTTTGTATGACAGAAAGTCTTCATTTCACAAATACTGGATACAAGATAGGTAAAATTATGCACCTATTGCAGTTCAATCACGTCACATGGTATTTGACCAAGTTGAGAAAATAAGACAAATGAAGCAAAATATTTTGTTTCTTGTTAATGTATTTGGGAAACAGGGGCGGATTCAGCCGTTCAATCTGACAGTAGCCTTCTAAGATGTTACGCAAGCTAGGGGGGTCCGAAAATTTTTGAAATTTGAAGCCCGGAAATTACATTTCCTGGGTTCTGAGCATCAGACTCTGTTCTGAAATATGGCCTTAACCAAGTCAGATTTTAAACAATAAGTAAAAAAAATATCATAAACAATAGCAGAAAAATGTTGAAACATACTTTGTTCTCTACTGAATAGCAGAACATCAGAGGACAATCACCTCGTTTACATGCGACCACAATTCCAAACCACAGACAACGGCAGGACAGGTATGGCAATATCACGCGCTGTTCCATGCTGTAATGTAGCATTACAGATTCTGCTCCAGAAATCATAAAGCGCTTTGACGTAGAAAAATCTCTGACAACATTGAACTCATTTAGGCGTTTCAGTTGCTCCATAGGTCTTTTATGGGAAAAGGTTTCGGACCCATTGACCAACCCTCCTCCTTTTTCATCCGGGCTTGGGACCGGCAATGGCGGAGTTAGGGAGCATCTTGCAATCATAATCTGTACATCAGCAGAATAGCGGAAGTATAATAGGAACGTTGTTCACTTCAAATCATCTTGAAACCGCAACCCGAAGCAAGTTACGTAAATGTTCAATGATAAATCATATCGAAACAGCAGCACGAATGTAGTTAAGTAAATGTTCACTGATAAATCATCTTGAAACAGCAGCCTGAAGATAGTTAAGTAAATGTTCACTGATAAATCATCTTGAAATAGCAGCACGACGATAGTTAAGTAAATGCTCAACGATGAAATATTGAAACAGCAGCACAAAGGTAGTTTAGTAAATGTTCAACGATAAAATATTGAAACAGCAGCACAAAGGCAGTTTAGTAAATGTTCACTGATAAATCATTGAAGACAGCAGCAAGGAGATAGTTAAGTAAATGTTCATTGATAAATCATCTTGAAATGAAGGAGAAAGGCAACCAAAATATCCACTGGTGAATCATCTGGAGACAGCAGCAAGGAGATAGTTAAGTAAATGTTCATTGATAAATCATCTTGAAATGAAGGAGAAAGGCAACCAAAATATCCACTGGTGAATCATCTGGAGACAGCAGCAAGGAGATAGTTAAGTAAATGTTCATTGATAAATCATCTTGAAATGAAGGAGAAAGGCAACCAAAATATCCACTGGTGAATCATCTGGAGACAGCAGCAAGGAGATAGTTAAGTAAATGTTC
The DNA here is from genome assembly GCF_004324835.1 of Dendronephthya gigantea. Taxonomy (NCBI): domain Eukaryota; kingdom Metazoa; phylum Cnidaria; class Anthozoa; order Malacalcyonacea; family Nephtheidae; genus Dendronephthya; species Dendronephthya gigantea. The sequence continues at coordinate 1,273,368 of NW_021163051.1, forward strand.
ATTGATAAATCATCTTGAAATGAAGGAGAAAGGCAACCAAAATATCCACTGGTGAATCATCTGGAGACAGCAGCAAGGAGATAGTTAAGTAAATGTTCATTGATAAATCATCTTGAAATGAAGGAGAAAGGCAACCAAAATATCCACTGGTGAATCATCTGGAGACAGTAAATGTTAGGGCAAATGTTGTTTTCCTGGAATGCGCAGTTATAAAATATGATTCAGAAGAGTTTAAGCATCATTCTTCTTGGGTTTTCTGGGCAAATTGATCAATTATCTCTTCAGTATCCAGATTTTTGCGATGGACATTTAACAAGGCTAGGCCTTTTAATCTGGATTCTGACATGGTGCTGCGAAGATAAGTCTTCAATCGGCGTAAAACGGAAATGGACCTTTCGCAGGTGCAAGTGGTAACAGGAATTGTTGCAAAAATTTGAAAAGCGGTGAATATATTGGGAAAACTTATTTTGTCGACAAACGGTAAAACATCAGCCAGTTTAGAAGGCAGAGGACCCTTTTCCATTTGGCAACGTTCAGCCCACATTTCCAATTCAGTGTCGAGAAAGCGAGGGTAAGGCAAGTCGTCCATATACATGTTGAGGAACTTAGAAAATTTGGTTTTCCAGTCAGGGTAGATAAGAACATTTTTTGGCAAACCATACACTGCATCCATAAGGTCAAGGTTTGTCTCCGAGAATCGTGTTTGGATTTCCGATTTAAGATGATCCAAAAAGGGCACACTAATTACTCTACGGTAATATTGTGACGGTGTATCAGCTGGTGTGTTAGCGCGGTGTTGTTGCCTCCCTGTCGTTCTTGGCTGATCTGGTTGAGTTCCAACACTGGTTCCCATGGATTCAGCTTCTTTGTACCACGAGTCGTGTTCTGCGTCCACGTCATTTCTCATTTTCTCTAGATGAACGTAAAGAGCGGATACTTTTTCTCTAGCTGCTCCAGCATCAATAGCGGATTCCTGCAGTTGAACCGTGAGCGGTTGAGTCACCAGAAGACATTTTGAAACCACAACTAACGCGACAATGAATGGAAAGGACACGGTTGCTGAATATAAAGAAACAGCTTTTCGGACAGAATCTGGATTCCAATTGTCGCCGACATTGTCACGAATGATTTCCAAGCATCTAATAATTGCAGGGAAAACCTCGATAAAAACACACAAACCATCGATTCTGGCCACCCATCTTGTTTTGCAAACATTTATCAGCCGTTTATGATTCGCTGTAGGAAGCATTTCGTGGATGGTCTTGACCAACAAATCAAAACGCTTCGGAGAAAAATTAAAGAACTCCGAGCAACACAAACATGTTCCATCATATTCCTTACCAGTTGTTCTTTGCAGCAAGTGGCGACACAAAGGTTTAAACGGTGAGAGTTACAGTGAACATACAGAGCCTTCTTGTTGGTTTCTTGTATTCTAGCTGCTACTCCAGATAATCGCCCTGCCATGTTCCCAGCTCCATCATAACCCTGACCACGACAATCATCAATCGGCAAATTTTGGTCCCGAAGGAATTCTTCAATTGTAGCGGCAACAGCTTCACCAGACACACCCTTTTTGCACGGGACAAAGCCAAGAAACTCTTCTCTTATTTGACACTGCTTGTCTACAAACCGGATAACGATACTAAGCTGTTCTATGTTGCTACAATCTGATGCTTCGTCGGCGAGAATGGAGTAAAACCTTGCTTCGCGGATCTCATCAGTAAGTTTTTTGGTTATCATATCGCCACATATATCAATTATTTCATTCTGAGTGGTTTTTGATTTGTAGGTCATGTTCTTAGGAGTGCTTTTGAAAAGTTCCTCAAGAGTCTTACCAGCACACATTGCACCGTACTTTAGGATTTCAATAAAATTACCACAGTTAACCTCATCTGACAGATAGTTCGAAGAATCATCTCTATGTCCACGCAAGGGAATATTTTGCCTGCCACAAAGAACGATTGCTCCGATAATGGGTCTCAGAAGTTTTCTGTTTTCCTCTATCTGCTGCCTTTTCATATCATCCAACATAACATCAATGGGTGCAGACCTTTGCTCCATATGAGATCTTAGTACTGCTGCACGCGCTGTGGCTGCTTTGTGAAGTGGTGACTTCTCGGAATGCTCCCTGAATTTAGCGGGTGCGACCTGCCATGTGGTGAATGGGGTTTTAAAAAGCCTTTGCAACTTACTCGTATTGTGCATCCCAGTACATTCTGAACCAAACAGCACGCAGTTTATGCAGAAAGCTCCATTCAACTTTTGCGAGTACGTCAGCCACGGAAACAACTTGATCCAATCCAAGCGAAACTTCCTGCCGTTTACCAAAGGAAATGGAAAGTTTGTAGATGGTACCCAAACGTTGCAAAGAACCTCGTACTTCTGCGTATCAGTTAAGGAGTTGCTGTTGACAAAGTTAGCTATATCATTTGGGGAACACGATGTTTCGGATCTTGAACATTCAGGTACGTGTTCTGAAACCAATGAACTAGGTACACGTTTTTTAGACAAAAGATTCGGCTTTGGAATATCTTCGTCGTCACTTTCCTCGGCAAACTTTCTTTTTTTAGGGAATAGCTTGTCAAGAATGGTCTGCTTCTTTTTAACTGGTTGCGATGAAGAAGAGTTTCTTGCGGGTACAAAGGCAGAGGAAGTTGCCACAGGCACAGTACTACATAACGGTGGCGGCGTTTGCTTGGTAGGCGGCGTAACATTTCGTACTTGTGTCGAACTGATATTAATACCTGGTGAAACTTTCTTCATAACAAAGTGTCGAACACCTACCTTACTGCTGCTTTCTTTTGCTTCACAAAGAGCAACATAGTGATTTTTGGTCGCAGGAACTTTACCAAGCTTGGAATAATCCATAGGCATTAATGCACAACGAAATAAATGAATTTTCTGATCTGAAATTGATGTTGCTATTTCTCGCGGATATATAGTGCAGTTAAACATTGTAGACAGGGAGTCAATTTTTTCTTCATTAGGTGTAATTGGAAAATACGACTCGATTGGACGTTTAACAACACTTGATAGGGAAAGAAGACAAATAAAAGAACTCCATTGATGATTCATGCGTTGCTGTATGCTTCAGTGAGTATATTGGTGCGCAAGGATCTTCTTTTTGTTACAGAACCAAGAGCAATATCAGACAAACACATTGCAAAAGTATTTGCAATGGAACTAAACGCACCTTTTTTGTGCTGCTGCTCAATAATGGGATGTTTAGCATAAAACGAAGAATTTAAAAAAAGTTCAATGCTTGTCAGACAACGCAGGTAAGACGCCAGAGACTCCTTGCCACACAATGCAATGGAACATGCATTGTACAAGCAATTGCCATCTCCAGTAGTCCTAAATATGGGAAATACAGAAAACTATGTACTGTTTTTGCATACAAAAAGATATAATAAGTGGGACCCTTAAGCTATGCACTGACACACGTAAGGGGAGCTGAAATTCAAACTCCACTATTTGAGTGTGAGCATGAATGAGCTTTTAGAATACAGGTGTTAAAAAATTCAAGTTAATAACTCTATCAATACACTGTACATTTGTGGAAATTGCTCAAAGACAAAATTATGTAATTAACCTACTTAGTTACTTTATTAATCTTTATCTATCTTCACATTTACCTATAATGTTACTTTGACATTTGGTTCCACATCCACTTATTGCACATATATTTCAGGACATTTATAAATAATTTAAATTAATCTAGGTAAATCCTGTATTTTAGTTAGTTGTCAGTAATGAATAATTACACATTTATAAATTAAGCTTGTGTGTCCAATGGTGCTGCGAATCTCTTACTGTAATTAATCAGTGGTATTATTTTTATGTGCCAATTAATAGCTTGCAGTACCATGTGTAGGTAAGCAAATACAAAATACACTATCGCAGCCAGGAAGCAGGCTTTATTGTCTATATGTAATTCTGGTTTACTATTATGGGTATGTGATTATAGTGTAATTCGAAACTCTGTTAGCAGTTACCACTGTATATATACACATATAGACAACAGAGTCAGACAACAGCCTGTGCAGGTATAATTTTGCACGAATAAGTGCATGAACACTGCAGTGTCTAAGATAAAACACTGCAGGGTCTAATATATAAATATATAGCATATTAACTCACATATTTCTTCAATAATATACACACATGACACATATTACATGGCTATTAAATTAGGATGAGAGGCCATTGTTCTGTATTTTTTATACATAAGCAAAATATGGTAATATATTCGACAAGAATGAAATGTGTAAACAATTTACATATTTAATATATTATTCATAAGACTGACCTGACAGGAAGGTGATTTAAACAGCGCTGTTGTTCGCTTCGCGGGAACTGCAAATGCGAAAAATCGCACACCAAAACCTTTCGATTATTCGAGATGTTCCTTAGCGATTCCTCCACGACCACTTTCTCACACAGGGATTTAACAGAGGCTATTTTATTCGCCTTTTCGTCAAACGAAATACGTTCGTTCAGTATACAAAGAAGCTCGTCGAGTGGGTCTGTAGAAGCCATGTCTACTTAGTAATTACCGCGTCTATTCACTCTATGATTACAAGTCAAGCAACGAGGAGCGGCGAATACAATTATACGACAACAAGTCAACTTCATCGTTCTGAAGTCGAAGCGACTATTGCAAACAGTAGCAGTTTGCTTCATTTTGATTGGCTTGCTTTGTCTGAGCGTGGCAAACCAATCAGAATGCTGTATTTGCGAATTTTTGCAGCGGTCAGTTTCAATATGACCACTGCAAAAATTTGTAAATACAGCGCTATCATTGGTTTGCTACAGTTAGATGGGGCAAGCCAATCAGAATGAGGCAAATGCTACAGTTTGCAATGACTTGCTTCGACTTCAGAACGATGTGATATAGCAATTGCTGTAAAACCCGCAAATACGGGCAATATAATGCTAATTTCGGGCAGAAATTTGATAAAAACCCGAATTTAATCATCCAAAATGAAATAAAAACTATTTCAATATACCGGATTACCGGGTAATTTTGTAAATTTCAAATATGAAATTATTAGCAATTATTTCGTTTTCCAAAGGTACACCCTGGAAAAAAATATGTCGGTAAAATCTGACCGGTTACAGCTACGGTTGCAACGGTCTGAATCCGCCCCTGGGAAAGATATTTTACATCACCACTGCATGCCTAACTACATGGCTCACAAAGTCCATTTTTCATTATTGTACTCCTAAACTTTTCAATCCACTTCACAAAAGGCATTTTAATCTATTTTTCAAGGGGAGTGTAAAGTAGAGGAAGTATATAACAATATTTTGTACTGAAGTTCAGTTATTGCATGCCAACTATAGTTTTTATAAAATGAGAAGTTTTAATTTTATAAAAGGAGGTCGTTATTGCCTTCGCATGATAGCGAATGTTTTTACTGTAATCGCAAATAAAAAGGTAGAATACACGAGATAAAACCTCCGTCATATCTTAGACTTGGGCAAGGGCGGATGATCCCTTCTACCAACCCTGCTGTCACACAGATGTTGTACAAGTGTGTTTTTTCTTTTTCGTACATAATGTTTATGATATCTTCATCATCATCGTATGACTGCACCTCACCCCTATACCAACCACTTTCCCAGTCTGTCCCACGCAATTCATCGTCCGACCAATAAACTTCCACGTGAGATCCAGCCACTGTCAATGCATGTATGGCTTCCTCAATCTGGTTAGTCATTCTCACTGCAGAGTGTAATCTTCCAGATGTTCGAACCGCCAATTTGTTTGTCTGTCCTTCAGCTTTTGCTCCTATCTTCCTTTTTGTGTTCTTTATTGTGGCGTCTTGCTTATGGTTGGTTTCTGCATTTTGCCGTGCTTCGTCCTCATCACTACTGGCTGATTGCTTCAATGGCAAAAGTGTTAATCTGAAGTTCCGATTTTCTGGCATATCGCTCTCTGATGATTTCACAGACCTCTAGAAAATAGATATCAGAGGTTTGTCTCTGGTTCGATAATGAAATTCGTTGCACCTTGAATATTTCCTAATGCGTTGGATCCTTTCAGTTGGTTGATCAGTGACATTAATAAAGTTCCTCGGCAAATGCTATTGCCTGAAGAATGGAAACTCGTTCCCGCGAGAATGCGGCCTTTTGCCTACCACCTTTAAGTAGCCCAACACGAAGGACAAGTTCTTCTTTTACACCGTGTTCCAGAATTCTGTGGTGTCTTAAAATTTCTCTTAATTGGGCAACATTTAGTCGATTAAGACTGGCAATGTTATTAGGGACTGATTCCAAGTCACCTCTATACAGTAATAGGTTATCGTCAGGCTTTTCATTAGGATAAAAAACTGAAAGACGTTTTACCATGTCTACCTTATTCCCTGTTGAATCGAGTTTTTTCTCAATGCACTTTGACACTAGTTCTTCTTTGTTGAACTGATAGAGAGAATGATTTCTCCATTTCTCCCTTTCAATATTGTCACATTTTGCCTTAGTTAAATTTTGGTGTGTATTTGAAAAGAACTGTTCAACATCCTTCTTTGATACCCATGCCAGAAGAGATATGGCACTAATACGTTCGGATGAAGGATTTGGGTAAGCCCTAAAGCAAGCATTTAATATGCGTTCAGGAAGAAACAGTTCCGGACAATTGTCCCAGGGACCATGCGAAAGGTCGCGACGTTGTTCATATGACAAGTAGTGATATTCACCTGATTGAACCCATCTATGGTAATCAGGAATTGGTCGACGCTCGTATTTTGGTAACTGGTTTCCACCTAACCACTGTTGGTCACTCCTGTATATGGTTGTCGAGTATTTATCACAGTAAGAATGTTCTTGTAAAGTGTTATAATCCGATGAATAACTGCTAACAAAGTCCTTCTTGACCCCCCACACGTTTTCCAAGTAGTTTAGAACAGCATTGTTAACTGGAGTGTATGTCACATATGTTTGTTTGCAGAAATCGGATAGTGCACAGAAAGTTTTAAGACAATCTTCGTCGTTGAAAACCATTTGGTCAGCAACACAACAGAGGGCGTTGACCAAAGGACGCCTGATTTAAACAGTTTATTACGTCGTCTGCCATTTTTTCCATGTTTGCTTTGTGATCTTTACTGCCTGTAGCACATTCAGTGTGAAGCTGCTTAGAGTTGAAGGGGCCATGAGCAGATAAAAGGTTATTCTTCACAGCATGCACTTGTTCTACAAAATTTCGTTTGCTCAGGTACTCGGCGAACGAAATTTGGGTGACTTTATCTATATTTAAAAAAGCTCTAAGGCGAACAAGGAGCATCTTAACTAGAAAATTTGACGGTGCTTTAGATGGCCCATTATCGACAACAAAACTTTAAATTTCCTTAGGTTTTCCAGTTTTAGGGTTGCAAAAATACCCATCCAGCGATGGCAAGGATAGGAGATAATACAGCTCATTAAAAACTCGAAACACAGTTTCAGGTTCAAAGTGTGAAAGGTTTATCAGTGTGACCGCCTGTCCAGTGTCCTTGTAATACGAATTGTGCTCTCCGTGGAAGGTACTTCACAATGTATATTATCATCCATAATACTTGATAGAGGGCGATCGACTTTTGTTGTCATAAAAAGATGCGAAATTGGTGTTACTGCATTCCTTCGTGATTGGTCAAATGTATGGTCCGGCGTCTCAAACGTCTTCCATGACTTTCCTGGTCTCAACACCGGATAAATGTCGCAGCAGGCAACACACTTAGCATCCTTAGAATCCACAAGATGGGAGTCAGGGTTTTCAGCACTTGAATCGACCAAGTAGTTTACGCTAGCTGTACTCCAGTGTGCATTAATAGGATATTTAACCTCACCTGTGGTCGGTGGCTTATGCAAGGATATATTTGCTGTTATCCCTCTGCCGTGATGATGTGCCTTGGGTTGGTGAGTACCTTTTTTGTAGTTCTGGGTATAATTGTACAACGTTGACAATGACACCTTCACGCTTGGGTATACTGCAGAAATGAACTCTTTAGCGTGTTTCATTGACGTTGCGTTGTCCAGTGCTTTATACAGAGTTGTATCAACCAATTTCGGATGTGCTTCTAATCCTCCACCACTTCTTTCGATTCTGTCACCCTCTCCGAATACATACTCTAAACACATGGCTAATTCTGGAAATTCGTCACTTTTTAGGTACTGTCCGCTTCCTTTAGCTATGTTTCTTAGTTGTATCTCTTTCATCGCTTTTCTTTTGCGTAGCGAAAAGGCATGCTGCTGCAAGGTAGTCATGTCGTTTCTGACTATGTAAGATTCGGTTTCTATATTCTTAAACTTTTCCAGTGTTCCTTTATGTTTATTTAAGTTGTTTCTGACAGGCATTTTAGATTTGGATTTTTTAAGTGTAACAACGCAGTTAATACTTCTAATCCGGACAATAATTGCTTCAAACATGTCTCTGTCTCGCTTGGTGTCGAAATAGCGTAAAACATTGGGAAAATCGGCTTTTAAAGCTTCAGTGATGCTTTTAGTTGTGTTCGTTGCCATATGACTGTGGTTCTAGATCATTCCGTTAATCTGATCGACTATATTTTGCATATTGCCATTGAGATCATAGTTCTCAACAATATACCCTGTTTGTCCAATATATATATCTGGCAAATGTTTAGTTTCCTTGCAAGAGTCTCATAAATATGGATCGACCTGTGGTGAATGTTGCAAGTTTTATGGTTATTCCTCATTTTAACTGATTTTAGAATGTGCATGACCTCTGATGTTTTTAGCAACGTGCATTTTCTCAGCTGTTCTGTAACCTCAATGCAAGCCTTGATATGACACGCCTATCTTGGATTACATACGGACTTTAGTTGATTTTGTAATTCAGTTATATTTTCTGCTAAAGTACCTGTTGTGCAAGAACGATTGACTCCTACATGCTCTTCCTGGTCGTTTACCTGGACGGGCAATTTGGCTCTAAGTTCAGATCGTTTTTCGTTTTTGTGGGTAGCCTGCGCATGCGCGGCTAACCACTATGTAGTCGAAAAAGTGTCCGGATGTGTGTTTGTGGGTGCCACATCTTCGGCAATCGTTGGATATACGAAAGATGACGAACGGTACGTTCTACTTCTGGAAAATTTCGTTGTTTTGGAAGGACGGAAGCAACCGAAGTTACGTTAATACGTTTGTCAAATTTTAAAGCGAAGTTGAGTACTTTAAAGACGAAAAAGCGGTGATCGGTGAGCGTTGAATCTACAACTACAAAGTTACACTAATAGGAAATAAATAGTAACAAGTTGCCCTGTTTTATAAATTATTTATAATTTGGCAAATGGTAGTAACAGGTTGCCTTGCTTTATAAATTATAATTCAATATTTCACCTGTCTTTCTTGCTTGTGGACATGCAGCTATTAAACCAAATACATTACCTTAATGCAAATGGTAGTAACAAGTTGCCCTGTTTTATAAATTATAATTCGGCAAATGGTAGTAACAAGTTGCCCTGTTTTATAAATTATAATGCAATATCTCACTTGTCAATTTCTTCCTTGTGGACATGCGACTATTAAACCAAATGCTTTGGAGTTCAAAAAGCAAAACTGTTAACAAAAGTGCATTTCAACTGATCAAAAATCTTTAAAATATTGTTCAGATACATAGATAAGTCCTTAAAAAATGTTGATGCGAAACGTTTGAAACAATTTTGGACTCTGTTATGTGACTGTAAAATGACCGGGCAAATCAAGTAGTTTATCCTCATTGAAATCTTTGTTAAGATCTTTCTCCTTCTAAACTAAGCTTTATGTTATCAGACGATGTGTGCCACCATCCCGGAACCTTACTCTCCTTTTTGTTCTGTTCACCTATTCTGCTTAAAAAATTTCATTTCCTATCTCTTGTAAAATGCTTTTATGTATGTTTTGATCTGTCCTAAAATGTATTTAATACAATAAAATATTATAATATATAGATTGCGTAATAAATCGACTTCGTTATAACTGTACTCAACCAGTTAACTATAGGGCGTTTATTCCGTTGTTTATGGACTAGGAAATAATATTTTATTGCATTAGTTGATATTTACTCGCCACTATAGCAGCTTTATCGCAATAATAATGTTTTACAGGCTACCCACATGTACGCATTGCGTACCTATTTTTTTGTGAAAGATATCCTTGTTCCTTATAAAATTGTTCCGATGCTGCTGGACATGGTAACATTTTTCGTTTCTTTAATTCGTTAAGGGCGAAATCTGCCTGAGTGTCAGATTGATTACTTTTCGCAGACATTGGCAATGTTTCCTGTTCAGTCGTGTCAGTAAATGTATTAACGTTCAAAATATCCTCATTTGCAGATGTAACAAAGGCTTGCTGTGAATGCACGTTTGATCGAGAAGTGGTAGGCTTGTGTGTGGTTTCTGGCCGGGTCGGGTCTCTGTTTCTGGTAAACACTTCCTTTTGCGGCACAGTCAAATCTCGCTAAACACATGCGGTTACTTGCTCACTTATTTCAACTTCACGATTTTCTGGCGAGCCTTGTTTTCTATAAAATATTTCTGATGCTGCTGGAAATAGCAAGATATTTCTTCCCTTTAATTAATTTTGTGCAAGGTCAGAATAATCACCAAGATTCTTCTGTTCGCTTACACCAACAGCTTCATATTTCTCTTCAGTATTTCTGGCACATGGCTTATTAGAAAAGTCGTCGCCCCATTCAATGTTTTTTGGATTTTTGTCTTCTGCTAAAATGTGCCACTGGTTTTCATTTTCCAATTTGTCCGTGAATATTTTCTTTGAATCAGAAAATTGATATTTAGGGTTGCTATTACCTGAACACGAGTACACGGCGTTCAAATTACGCTTTCTTTTCTTGGGCATATAAACTTTCCATGTACCTTCGGCTTCACATTCAAGCGGTTTTGAAGAATTCATAGGTCGCGTTAATCGTGCCTGTTTCAGTACCAAAGATACGAAGTGGTTTACCAAAAAGTTTTTTGATCTATCTGGCCAACCGTTTATGTTTGACCACATGATTAAAATATCTTGGGATAACTCGGGTTTTGGTGCTTTACATCTTGGTTGAATTGTTGTTTGTAAAATAGGAAGTAATCGGCACTTCTGATCGGGATAAACAGTTTTGATATCTCTTTGAACCACACTAGCAACGCCCATGATCTGCAGCAAGCCAGAATATTTATAGTTGACTGCAGTTGACATGATTTCCTTTTTAACAGCGGCATAAAAATCCCCCGTGATTGCATACTCTGCATGGGCCTGGTTGCTAAATATTACTGCATCGTAAATGCCCTCGGTAGTAAACAAAGAGGCACACTTTGACATGGCCTTTATTTCTACACCTCTAACCAATGGATGATCAGCAAAATATTTAAAGTTACTTGCAAGCTCTAATACTGTTCGTAATCGCAATTCAATCGCCAAATTTTCAGCTCCAGTGATTAAGTGACTTACAGAGTTGAATAGACAGTTTCCATTAGGCGTGCTTCTTATTGGATTGTAATCACGGTAATCCTGTGGAAGCAGTGCCTTAGCAACAGTGTCGCAACAATTTGTTGTTTTAGGTGACAAGTGGAGGTTGCCGTATAGAGCAGACAGTTGGCCAATATTTTCATGCTCTACTACCAAATTGACGAAATCTTCAAACGTAGTCTGTGCTGCCAATGCTCTGAGAACTTTTTCCATTTTTTGTCGCTATAAAATATTATAGTGGCAAAATACTATATTTATTTAATACAACCAAAGGCAAATATCATTACTGAAGCCTGAAATACTGTGCATCTACGCTTAATAGTATTTACACTATAGTTAATTAGTATATTCGGCCTGCGTTCTTTTTTGGTATTATCGGCAATATTTCCCGAGATTTACTATATTTTCAGGCTAGTCTTAACTGTGCACTTTTTTTAGAACTGAAAAGGACAAGGATTTACCTTGACTTTCGTGCTAGATTATGCCAGTTTTGAGACTTTTTATTTCATTGCCTTGTCTATGTCATTGTGTAACTTAAAAACCGAAAAAAATACTTACCTGTCCTAATGTGTCTCTGTCGATATTTATTTGATTCTAAATGTTTATAAGTTTCTTTTGATAAGACTGCTCAGCAATAAGACTTTCTATTGAATTTTTCCAACGTCAACAGGTCAGTGGAAAATCTAGTGTACGCTGAGACGTCATGTAGCATCGTTCAAATGTATTATGATGTTGATTCATAAATAAATATTTTATGATTGTCTGTCTGTACTTTGTATCCATAAATTATGAATCTAGGTGCAACAAGTGTTGATCAGACTGATAGCCCTCGACAAGTACATTTATACAAAGGCGAAGAACTGCTGTGCTTAGTGGCGTGTACTGCAGAGTGCGATGATTACTGTTTGTCTGAATTTCGTATGAAAGTTTTACTGGAACAAGTACCCGACGACATCCCTACAGAGTTTGTTTTTATCAGACATATCGGCGACAAAGAAATAGGTATAAACAAAAAGCAGGAACACCTCTTCAAGGTTCACCAATGTTTACAAGTAAGAAAAGATGCCGTTGTGACAATTTCCATCCGTGAAGAAATTGACAAGACACCATCGCAGTCAGTTTCAACCCCTGTTTCCAGATCCGTTGGCAGTGAGCGTAAAAGAAAGATACAAGCACAAGCTACATTGCATGGATTCGGATTTAACATTCCAAATAAATCGGATAAAAAGGACAGGGTGTCTTATGCGAAAGCAAGAAATGTGAAGTTATACACGGACAGGAAAATAGAAAATTCGACAGGCAAATTAAAGGAGTACAGACTCTTTTGGAATAAAAAGGCGGAAGAGGTTTGCAGTGAGCTTGAATTTTCAAGCTTCTCCAAAACAGCAGTGCATGGTGTAATAAACACAGCCTGGACTTTAAAGAAAGCCGATGATATTGTTTTTGAAGCAACAGAGATGGTGACCATGCTAAAAGATGTCCCTAAGTCATGGCTGAGTGGCAATGCAGCATGCGATAGCACGCTGTCTAAAAACATTCAGCGGCTCAAGAAGGCACGCGAAGAGATTAAAGGAGCAGAGGAAAGCCTCACAGAAACTCATCTAACAATAATTGACCTTCGTAAGAAAATGCAAGCTGTTCCTGCTAATTTGAGAGAAAAGGTCAAGGAGCTTGAAGGCAAAACTTTACCCAGTCAGCTGGCCGAAATCCGAGCGGCAGAGGAAGCACTTAGAAAGACTGTTGAACGAAGAAAACACCTCATCGCCAAAAATTCAGCCGTCACATCAACACTGTCAGCACATAAACATAAAGAAAAGAAAATAACAGTGTCAGTGACAGTGAGGATTACTTTAGTGGATACAATAGTGACATTGACGAGGAGTGCATGGCCGAAAAAGTCAAACAAGACAGTTTCCTCACCACAGATTGAACTGTATTTATTACTAAATGTAAACAACGTTTGTTGATATTTAAAAATTTATATTTGTTCCCATAAATTATTTCTATACTGTTTTTGTTGATTAAAAATCTTTGACATCGGATAATTTTATGTTAGATCTTCTTCTTCGAATTTTCTACTGACTGTATTTCTACTGATGTTGATCTTTAATTCATTTGTAGCGCAACCGGCCGGTCAGGCTCTGGGTACAAGATTTGACCGGCACTAGCCCATACAAATACGTTTCTATGCGCGTCTATAAATTACATGCTATGCCACCGCTTAATTTAAATTATAAACTATACCTACCATCTACATAATCTAATTTTTCATTCCCCTCGGACAACAAAAATTCATTTTTTACTCCCTCCCCCCGGACATCAAAAGTAGATTTTAACCCCCCCTCCTCCGGACGGCGTAAATTTCCTCCGTGGGGGGAGTATGGATCTTTTCTGGAATGACCCATTTAGTAATATTCTTGTAAATTCTTAAAATATTGATAGAGATTTGAGGACGAAGATATTAAATGTGGTGACTCAACTTGGCGTGCAGCGTTAAATAATCCGAAGAAGAAGAAAAATCAAGACGAGAGTGATCTAGAAATTCCTGGATGTAGACACTGTCTGGCCCAACATGCTGTCAGTATGACTCAGGGTGAAATATATGGGTACGCTCACTACATGCAAGTGAACCATTACGTCAGCCCAAAGGTGGAGTATTTCTGGTATGATGTCATTTGCAAGTACTGGCCTTGGTTAGGAAAATTTGATAAGACAAAACAGCTTATGAAACCTGCTTTATCTGTTATGCATGCTAAAGCTCATGCTTGGTACTGTCAGGTAGTGTATTAAACTTTCTTGTGAATAGTGATGTCGAACAATGATGATTACATCGAAAACAACCAAATATACATTACAAAATTTAAAAAGAATACCATATAAATTGCACTGCTCACACTAAAGTAACAACTAAAACCTTGTGACTGTACCGTCAATTGCATGGATCCACTCACAAAAAAAACCATGCACAGACAAAAAAAAACAAGTGAAGATTTGCACTCATTGATTGAAGCAGATAACAACCAGGGCAATATTTTTAGTTGATCCACACTAACTTAAACAAATACTGTACATATTCTATAGGATATTTGGGGTGGCCGATGGCAGGTCGGTGCAGCAGCAACAACAGGTGAAGAAGTGCAGGCAATAAACAGCCATTTTTCAAGATTGGGAATGTCTACAAAGCACATGTTACCTGAGAAATTTTAAGTCATGATCATGGCATGATTTCAAAAATATTGTATGTCTATGTTTAAGGTCAAAAGCAAAGGAACCTCCCTTAGAGAACAATTAGAAAAAGATGTTGAAGGTGTTGGTGACTTGGACAAAGATACGATGGGTGATCAATTGTCTATATGGAAGAATGAATTTTTAATAGCTGCTCGCAGTAAGAGTTATAAATTCAAATATTAAATATATTCTGTATACGCGTCTCTACGGTACTGCAGTACTTTATATGCTAGACCAGCAACTTGCATTTGTTTCTAATGTTTTGTCATTTTTATCATAGCCTAATCTTCTTCCATGTGTATATTTTTAGCAAAACAGGAATCACTGAATAAAAAAGCGATATTGTCACCTGAAGAGAAAACGTTTTTACAGCACTTACTTTCACTGGATGCATTTACACCAAAGCAAAAAATTCTGTTTAATGTGGCCGGAAAACTATATGGAAAGCATGTTAAACAACTGGAAGCAAAAAAGCAACTCGAATATTCCCTTGGTGAAAAGAAATTAATGGAAAACGCCTTGGACTTTTTCAAGTTGGATATGGAATATCACCATGCTTCTATCACCCAACTCGCGTTCAATATGGGGAAGCTGGCAGGTATAATTTGTTCATTTGAACTCTTTAAATGCAATGTCATAATATTTGTAGCCTTACAATTCTAAGAGACTTTGTGTGATAAATAACACACTATCATTCTAGATAGCCTCTCAATTAATATGCTGCGATGAATTGAACTTTTTACTGACAGTATATTTAAAAGTTTCTCTTGCTGAATTGTTCCCAAAAGGCGTCAGTCGTATTTGTATATGCTCCAGAAATTGAAATGCCAATATACAATTAGTATTTATCAAGTTGTGTAAGAACTTTGTCTGCCAAAAGGAAACACTGTGGATTGCCGATTCGTGTGACCAATGTGAGGCAAGCCTGGTTCTCATACGTCGTAATTATCTCAGCAATGTCTTTTGTCGGTGGTCATTGGTGTATAAAAGGCTTTGTCTGTCTTAAAGAATTTTCTAGAACATCTCGATGAATTGTGACATATGGGAACCAAGTTTGAAAACTCAGTCAGCTTTCTTCCTACAGTAACTTTCTTACTGTATTGTATTGTGCATCTTTATTGTCTTCTAATTATCGTAAGTACAGTAATGCATATATAACTTTTAGATTTGTCAAAGCAACGTAAAAGAAGATTTCCAACGAGAAAAGTAGCTTGGAGAATACGTTGTTTAATTTCAATAAAGTCTCGCCCGAACCACTGAAAAACGTTAATGATATCCTTAACGGTAAATTTCCCTGGAAAAATAATTCAGACTTTTTTGATAAAGGTAAGTCATAAATTATTATGAAAATCAGTGGCCGTAGTCAGTACCACGGTGATCTCGCATTCATATTCTAACCCATATCTCTGACATAAATTTGGGACCGAAAAAAAGTATATTTGTTTTAATTGAGAAATGGATTTGTATTTGACAACTAGTTCCAGTCTTTTCCTGCGTTTTCAGATCACCTGGATGGTAATAGTCAAAAAGAAACAATTTTTATCTTTTCCTTCATACACGAGTGCATTGCAATTAATTACTTCTCTGGGCCTACCTTTAAACGTTTTATTTTTTAGTATACTTATATATATATGTTGCCATCTCTTTCTTTTTCGATGATTTGTTAACTAATTTGGTTTATCGCATGCATACTTTTATAGTACCTATGTCTATCAAACGTTCGCTTGTGGACAAATACATGGAATGTGAAAGATTTGAGGAAGAAATTCATGTTCTTCAACAAGAAATGATTTGCTTCCTTACGTTTTACACAAGAAGAAAGTTTCCAGAACTGCAGAGAAAGCGTGAATCTCTCAAAATTACTTTACAAAGTATGTGTTGATTTTATATGAAAAAAGATCTAATTGTAATTATGCAAATCAGGTAACCATGCATGCATTTCTTTCATATCCTTGGGCAACTAGAGTGTATCAATGATGTTAGTTTTTGGCATGGGGCAAGAAAAAGAAAAAACCTTTAGATATATAGGGGGAGGCAAATGAAAGCTAAGCTTGTTAAGAAGAGTGTCTTTTCTAAACTTCTATGCAATTTCTCATTTGAGGTTTTAGGCGTACGAGGGCAGAAAACATTTTTCGCGATTGACAATGAAAGTAGCCAACTTTTACAATTTCCTTTCGATCATTTTTTTAATTCCTCTCTCTCTCTCTCGTATTTTTTATTCGATTTTGTAATTTCATGATTTTTTTTAACTTTCCAGTGAACGTGGGTACAACGTCTAATGTCAGGAATACTATGAATAAAACTTCATATACGATTCTATCAACTGACATTTTCTTTTTGTTCATGTAGAATGCCTCTTACTCTACAAGGTTAGAGGAAGAAGGAATTTTGTGCGAAAAACTTGCCTTGGTCAATGTAGGGATTCAATTTGTTCTTGGCCAAATTGTTGCTGGAATTAAATATTTCAGTTCACATTTGGACTATCCAATGGATGACTTAGAGGAGTTTATTCGAATATGTAATGTAGAAGATACAACCGAAGATGCTAATTATGAAAATGATGATAGCATTTGCGATGAAGAATCTGACTTCAGCAATGACGATGTGGAGGCATATGAAAAGATTACAATATAACAGATCCACTTAATATGCATGCTTATTAACTTTTAGACTGACTAGTGTGCATGTGCTGTAATCATTTGACCATTCTTGGAGTACGTGGATATGGTAACATTTGCGAGCGTTTTTTTTTGTTTTCATTATACGACAGAGGTATAATTAGTATATTGAAAATATTTTGCCTTGAACCGTGTGAACAGGGCGTTAAAACTGGTGAAAGAAACAGAAACGATTTTGAAAACGCTCGAAAACGACGCCTATGCGCAGCGCACAATAGCCTTACATGCTATTTATTTATTTATTTATTATATGCAGTTGTGTCGTAGCTAACACAAAAACGGTTAAAAATTAGGCAGTTTACGAAAGGAGCGGCAGCAAGTTTACATAAACGCAAAGTTACAAGGAACCATTTTCAACATCAACTCGCAACGCGACAATGAGCAAAGATTTGATAAAAACGGGATGATTTGATACCTGCATAGTATTGTTACCTATAGTATTACTAAAGAGAGCACATGAACACACCCTGATTTTCCGTTCTTGATAAAAAGGGGATGATTTGATACCCCAATAGTATTGTTATTTGTTACCTATAGTATTACTGAAGACAGCATATGAACACACCCTGATTTTCTGTTATTGATAAAACGGGATGATTTGATACCCTAATAGTATTGTTACCTATAATAGTATTACTAAAGACAGCATATGAACACACCCTGATTTTCCGTTCTTAATAAAAACGGGATGATTTGATACTCGCATAGTATTGTTACCTATAGTATTACTTAAGAGAGCACATGAACACACCCTGATTTTCCGTTCTTAATAAAAACTGGATGATTTGACACCCCAATAGCATTGTTACCTACAGTATTACTGAAGAGAGCACATGAACACACCCTGATTTTCCGTTCTTGATACAAACGGGATGATTTGATACCCCAATAGCATTGTTACCTATAGTATTACTGAAGAGAGCACATGAACACACACTGATTTTGTGTTATTGATAAAAACGGGATGATTTGATACCCCAATAGTATTGTTACCTATAGTATTATTGAAGACAGCATATGAGCACACCCTGATTTTCTGTCATTGATAAAAACAGGATGATTTGATACCCCAATAGCATTGTTACCTATAGTATTACTGAAGAGAGTACATGAACACACCCTGATTTTCCGTTAGTAATAAAAATGGGATGATTTGATACCCCAATAGTATTGTTACTTATAGTATTACTGAAGACAGCATACGAACACACCCTGATTTTCCGTTCTTGATAAAAACGGGGTGATTTGATACCCCAATAGTATTGTTACCTATAGTATTACTGAAGAGACCACATGAACACACCCTGATTTTCTGCTATTGATAAAAACGGGATGATTTGATACTCCAATAGTATTGTTACCTATAGTATTACTGAAGACAGCATATGAACACACCCTGATTTTCTGTTATTGATAAAAACGGGATGATTTTATTCTTCTGAACATTAACCCTAGCTCATATTTATTTAGAAGGATAGGAAACTAAAATAGTTTCAAATATTCTACCAATTCTTGATATTTTAAGAAATATAGCGATGGACTGGTTACGGATTGCACCCCACTTTTAGTAGTTTAATGATGCTGTAGCTTTCCTTTGAATATGATCAATTTTTTGAGTGGGGATAATTACATAGTCTACCTCTTTGATATTTCATTCTTAGGCGCTGTCCCACTCCCTGATTATCCATGGCCCTCGATGGGTGGTGGACAGTGGTGGTGGGGCGTCGCAAATTGGATTAATGGCATCATTCACGAGCGTGAATCCGGCTACAATCGCTGAATGAAAATCACTGGCTGCCATATATATACACAGTTTAATATCTGCTGTTTAGTTATTTCTTGTCGCTTGTTTTACCATAGATTTTTCTTTGGTATCAGTTCTAAATGAAGAGATATCGCAAGAATTTTCCTTCAAAAGTAAGTGCATTTTCTTACTTTATTTTAAAATATGCATGCATGACGTTAAAGATTTGATACCTTTATATATGCATATTAAAATTGGCCCCTACTAGCTATCATTTCAAAAGATTTTTTACTCTGAAGGTTATATGTAGTCAGTCTAATTTAATTGCACATCTAATATCAATTGGCACCAGTAATATGAAACTGGTATATAATACTTGTAAATGTTTTTATTTGTATTGCTTTGAAATGAATTACCATATCTATGCCCAATTTTGTATGCCCTCACAAAAATGCATGCGTAATTGCATATGAGTAAGGGGACAGTTAACTACACTGCCCAACCAGCTTCATAGGCATTTTCATTTTTGGGTCAAGGTTTTGTGATATTGACAGTAATTGGCAGTATATGGCACCATACATTGCAAGTAAAATCATCTAGCACACTAGATTGAGAAATATTATATTGAATAAAAAAAATCAATTTGATAGATACCAATAGTTTCTTAAAACATTTTGGTGATAGCTGACTACTGTAGTTGTGTAAAAAGCTGTATTAATGATTTACAACCAGAAAAGCCTAATTAACCTTTTGATTATTTTTAAAGCTGGTGGAAATGAAAAATTAGATGTTAGAATTTTAAAATTTTTAATATACTTTACCAGAAAAGCCTAATTAAGCTTATGATTATTTTTAAAGCTGATGGAAATGAAAAATTAGATGTTAGAATTTTAAAATTTTTAATATACTTTGCTTAAGCAATACTTAGCTTTAGCAATGCAATTATACTAAGCTTTAGCAATGCCTTGTAAATAGGTCATGTGAGTAATGAAGTAATTAATAATACTGGTACTTCACCACCACTGACATGCAATAACAAAAGGCACATTCATTATTTAAAGTTTTTATAAAGTGATCCATAAATCAACATTTAATCATGTATCTTAATTAATTTATTATATTCTTTACCATTTCTTGACTATCGAGGCAACAGCTGCATGTTCCAACAGGTATATGCAATGAAATATCTTAATGGATATTAACTTATTCTTTTTTAAAATTTTTGATGGGGCCACATAGGCAGGCATTAACATTGAACAAAAATTACCCCTATATATTACACATATCATATACCAGAGTATCACGAAGACTAATTTCAACATTTATAATTTATTTATAAGCATTTTCAACAAACTTGCTTTGAAATCAGTAGCAGTGTACCCAGTTAAAACCTCGCGCGACGCTCATGTTGTCTGAACAGTCTTATATTATTACAGTCTTAATTGAAAATTGAAAGCTGATTGGCTCTTTTTAAACGACAGCCAATCAGCTTTCTATTTTCAATTTAAAAATATGACGAAGGTATAGGCAAGGTGTCCCCAGCATAGGTTTTGAAATATATTTGCCAGAAACCCAAAAAACGTTCACGTTTTATACATGCATAGGAATACATTTGAATGCTAAAAATATAGTATAAATGTAGTAAAATTATTCAAGTTTAATGTGTTGTACTTTTTTTTCTTATTTGCCATATTTTTATGAAATATTTGCGGTTTTGTGAAGGTGTCCGAGTCAACCACCTGCGTTTTTAGCTTATTTGGCGTGAGAGTTGCCTACCTTGTCATAATATAAGACTGTTCAGACAACATGAGCGTCGCGCCAGGTCAGCGAGATTAGCGAGATCAGTTCTGGGCCGCCTATGGTGGTACTTGGTTTCTAACCAATTAGAGTAGAAAAGGTTTTCAGAAGCAACATGCTGAACTGGTTTCACTATAGATGTGAAGTCTCATTTCCTTACCCACTTTTCCATCAACCCACGTTGGTGCATTGGATTTGGATTGCTCATATTTATAATTGACTCCATATCCTTTTCTTTTTTCTTAAAAAAAATGCCACAGTTCACACCAGCACAAATTTTCTTTCGTATTCCTTGCTCTGTTCTACAGCTAGAACATCTCTACAAAAAAAGAACATGTATTTCGCTTACAAAACCTCTTCTATGGCCAGTGCAGCATGAGATTTGCTATACTGTTTATGTAGGTTATGGTATTTAAGGTTTATGTTAAATCTGTCCTTCATGATTATCAACTCTATGCACATAAAAAACAACATTACTGTTTACATTTAAAAGGTTGACACTTGATGGAAAAATAATATAAAAACATGATTCAGCTACTGTAGAAGAATGCAGCATATGAAATTATAAATCAGACTATATTTGCAACTGATTATTATGCATGAATATTTATGCACTGTACTCTTTCAGTGCTGGTAACATAGCAGCTGAATTTACTAAATCAATCCATGAAAACATTCTACGTTTTTTTCTAGTGGCTTTCATTATAAAGAACTAAAATAAATTATCCTAAGGATATGCATGTTAAAGCTTTAATGAATCATTCCAAAAAATTTCTACATTATACCAGGTGTAGAGAGTAGGAAGATATTACCAGGGATACAAATATACACTACCAACTTATTCCACTGAGTGACAACCCTGGTGTTTCGAACAGCTGAACTTTATTACTTTGTTTACATTTTATATATTGTTTACATGTTATATATTGAGGTCGGGAAAAGAGGACTGGGATGTTGCCATGGCAACGAGAACGTGGTTGAAAAATCGTATTAATGTCGTCTTAAAGCTATTGTAAGGGAGTTTTATATGTCAATAAAAGGTGTTTATTTAAATCGAAAGTCGCCAGTAGAGTAAAGCCTGCCGTCTCTAACAGCTGGTCCTTCGAGCGGGATGAAATTATGCCTGATACAAATGAAATCAAGAAATTTCGATCGAAAAAGAAGGTTGCAAAGTCGAGCGTAACTCGAAATATAAACCGAGTTAGGGAGCTCATAAGCAATAAAGACAGCGTCACTAAGGTACGTCGATATGCCAAAAATATTGAGGATGCAAGGCAAAAGGCTTGTGACATTATAAGAGAACTGGAACAAATAGATCCTACGTCTATTGAAACTGATGGAGAATGGCTTGTACAGGTTGAGATGGATGTGACTGAAGCCCGAGGTGAGGTGGGAGACTATCTTGTAGAATCTAGTCAAGAAAAGCCTGTGAGTTCTTCTGTAAATAATAATGAACAGTCTGTTGTACAACCTACTGAACAGTTAAACGAACAGTCGTCTCAGTCAATGGGAGAAGATCCCACAGTTGTGTCTGGAGGAAGTCAACACAGCCGTTCGGGTGGCTTGAAGGGAGTAAAGGTACCAACTTTTGATGGAAGCCCGGACAAATGGCCATATTTTTGGGGTATATTTAGTGCACTTGTGGACAAAGATAACTCTGTCTGATGCAGTGAAATTGGCACATCTAAATAACTCTATCAACAGTAAAGTGAGAGAAGTAGTTGCCTGTTTGACGGGGGAGCCAGGGGATTACCAAAAGGCCATTAAGTTACTTAGTGATAGGTATGGGGACCCCCCTGAAGTCGTTGATGCTCATTTGCGCCGCATAACAAATTGGCATTATATTAGAGAAAAAGACCGTGAAGGATTTGAGCGATTCGCCGATGCCTTACAGGCAGCCGTATTTGCCATAGATAAGCCAGATTATAAGCATGAGCTAAGAAGCATACCCCTCTGCATGCAGTTAGTCCGCAAGCTGCCCCCTAGTGAGAAGGATGAGTGGGTAAGGCAAATTGAGCAATGAGCAAACGTGATCGCTATAATGACCCAACCCGGCAACGGGATGACCCTAAGGACCCTAAGTTACACCCAAAGTTTCCGCCAAGGAAGTCTTTGCTAGCAAAGTTGGTAGGGAAATGTGCATTGTGTGAGAGTGCTGAGAAACATAAGGAGAGTGAATGCCCAGGGTTTTTAGCTGCTAGCGTTAATCAGCGTTGGGAAATTGTCAAATCAAAAAGGGTATGTTTTGGTTGTTTAGAGCTAGGGCTCCAGCGCTGCTAATGCACTGCGCCTAAGTGTGGAGTTGATTCTTGCGAGAAAGGCCACAATAAGCTTCTTCATGTTGCGCCTAATTTACCTGTGCCTAGTTTGCCCACTGCAGGCCGAAACTCTGAGCCACAAGGGGTTCACTGCGGCAAAGCACAAGCAAAGGTCCCAAGCCAGAGTAAGGTTGCGCTAAAAACCATTGTTGTCCCTTTTGTTAGCGACAGTGGAGAAATAGTGAGGGGGGCTGTACTCTTAGATTCAGGGAGAGAAACAACACTGATTAGGACTGGGTTTGCCAAACAGTTAGGGGTACAAGGTCAAAGGCAAAATCTCACTATTGATGCTGTGGGCGGAGTGCGTACCACACTTAAGTCGCAACATGTTCGTCTTCTGTTTGCTCCATCCGTGATGAAAGTTGATGTATATGCATGAACTATAAAGAACATATGTGAGCCAGTCCAGGCTATTGATTGGACTGAGATATAGAAACGATATGAACATTTGCATGATGTCCCTATTGAGTCAGTGGGGGACATTACGGTGGATGTGTTACTTGGTCTTGATGCTGCCTTCTTGATGGCACCATTGGATGTGAGGCATGGTGAGTTTCAAAACAGTCATGGACATGATGAATGAAACGTGCGTAAAGTAGAATCAGGTTACGAGATGGGATTGCTTTGGAAAGTTGATAAACCACCATTACCGAACAACTTTGAGACAGCCGAAGGATCCCAAACTTGCTGAGGGATATTGCAAAGCCATCAATGCTTATGTGGAGAAAGGGTTTGCCCGCAAACTGACGACTGAAGAGCACATTGTCAATGGAGAACAATGGCTGCTGCCACACCACCTAGTAATCAGTCCACACAAACCATTACCAAGAGTTGTGTTTGACTCTGCAGCAAAACACAAGGGTGTCTGCCTCAACGACTCCTTCAAAGCAGGGCCAAGCCTTCATAATGATCTGCCAGGTATCTTGTTGCGGTTCCGTGAACGACCGATTGCACTCGCAGGTGACGTCTCAGATATGTTCTGCCATGTTCGTTTGAGAGAAGAAGACTGCAAGTATCAACAATACCTGTGGCGTGACATGGACTCAACCAGATCACCAGACGTCTATGAAATGAACTGCCTAGTGTTTGGTGACAAGTCGTCACCATGCGAGGCAAATTTTGCAGTTATCCGAACGACAGAGGATAACAAAGTGCAATGGCCAGAAGCAGCTGCTGCCGTGAGACGTGACATCTTTGTCGACAACTTCTACTCTTCCTGTGTAGGTGTGCCCCAAGCGGTGACTTTACGAACAGATGTCACTGCTCTGATGGCTAATGGAGGTTTTCCTATGCAAAAGTGGCTGTCATTATCGCCAGACGTACTATCAACAATACCCGAAGCCGATCAAGCCATTTCAAATGAAATCCTACAACATGGTGACCTGCCATCTGGGCGAACACTAGGGATCAGATAGGACGCGCAATCAGAGACTTGCCTATGCTCATCTTGATCGTCCATCTGTGCAATTGACAAAACGGGGTGTTCTTACAAAATTAGCTGGCCTATATGATCCATTGGAATGGTCAAGTCCATTTACAGTTCGTGTGAAGATTATCCTGCAACAAACATGGTCCTGGGACCTAGATTGGGACATGCCCTTGCCAACTGATGTTGCTGCTGAATGGTCAAAGTGGGAGTCCGAGATGCCTGCTCTAAAGTCCTTTGCTGTCCCTCGTTATGTCTACAGTTTGTCAGCAGAAACGTTAACGAGAGAACTTGTGGTTTTCTGTGACGCATCCGAGGATGCTTGTGCTGCTGTCGCCTACGTACGTGCTATTTTGACTGACGGGGAGATTACGTGTCATCTAGTGATGGCAAAGACACGCCTTATGCCACTGAAGACCATATCGATACCTCGCGGAGAGTTGATGGGTTGTCAACTAGCAGTGCTCCTCGTGAAAACTATCTGTGAACAGTTAGATCTGAGCATGTGCCACGTGACAGACTCGACGACGGCAATCTGGTGGATCTGTGGTGAGCCCCACAACTTTCGACCCTTTATTGCAAATTGTGTGGCTGAGGTGATATCTGAAAGCGATCCAGGGCAATGGCATCATGTACGGACGAAGTTGAATGTAGCAGATATCGCAACCAGGGGAGCAGCTGCCGTTGACATTCAAGGAGAGTCATGGTGGATCACAGGACCTGATTTCTTGAGATCTGACAAATCAGAATGGCCGATTGATGACGTATCGTTCTCTGCTCCGACGAAGGCCAAAGCTGAATTGAAGAAGAAGGTCCTACGAGTACAAGTCCAAGCTACCAAGCTAATCGACCCAGCTGCTTATTCGAGCTGGCTCAAGCTTCTTTGTGTCACAGCTTGGGTTATGCGAGTTTGTCATAACCTACGAAACAAAGATAAATGCAAGAGTGAAGCGCTGGGTGTCGAAGAATTGGAGAAAGCCAAATTGTATTGGATCAAGTGGGCACAACGAGATCGGTTTCCAGCTGAGGTCGAAGCACTGTCGAAAGGTCGTCCGGTTTCTTGAGACAGTCGAATTGCCAGTCTTGACCCGCAGCTAGTTCATGGAATACTACGTGTCGGTTGACGAATCGACAAGGCTGAACTGCCGTAGGATGCAAAACACCCGATCATACTAGACCATGCATATGACATTACCTGTCTGATTGTTATCGATTATCATCGCAAGTTGATCCATGCTGAGTTGAACATGTATTCAATCACATCCGAGAAAGGTATTGGATTCTACGTGGTCGTGCGGAAGTCAAGAATTGCACGCTCAAGTATCCGCTCTGCCACCGGCGTTGCATCCGTCCGATGACCCAGAAAATAAATTATCTACCTGACATACATCTTTCTTGTTTTAGTGTTCCATTCCAGCACGTGGGTTTGGATTACGCGGGACCATTTTCCGTCTGTGTTGGCCGTAATCGAGTTGGAAAGTGGTACATCTGTTTGTTCACCTGTCTTCACATGCGTGCCGTGCATCTTGAAGTAGCCCATAGCCTGGAGGCGGATTCGTTTATCATGGCACTTCGACGTTTTCAAGCTCGCCGAGGAAATCCAGTGCGTATCTTGAGCGACAATGGGACGAATTTTGTCGGCGCGGAGCGCGAGTTACAGGAGGCATTGAATGAAATTTATCCTAAACGTGTTGCTGATTAACTTGGTGCTCGGGGAGTAGAATGGAAGTTCAACCCGCCAGCTGCCCCATGGTTTGGTGGAGCATGGGAGTCTCTGGTAAAGTCTACAAAACATGCAATGAAGGCAATCATGGGCAACGTCCTCACGATTGATGAAGTCTTTCTCACAGTAATCGCTGAAGTAGAGTCTCTCCTGAATTCTCGCCCACTTGTGTATGGTGGAAGTAGCAGTTCACCCACGGATACCAGTGTCCTAACCCCCAATCACTTCCTTCATGGGCGGGCATGTTCATTTCTTACGCCAGGAGAATTTGTCAAGCAAGATATGTCGTTAAACGTTGATGGCGTCACAGTCAGTTTCTGGCGAATCAGTTCTGGAAGAGATGGAGGAAAGAGTATGTACCGCATCTGATTGAACGCAGCAAGTGGCGTACGATACAAAGAAATCTTCGTCGAAGGGACCTTGTGCTTATGGTGGAAGACAATGTTCCAAGGGGTCAATGGCGTCTTGGTCGAGTCATGGCACCGATTGCCAGTGCAGACGGACTCGTGAGGTCAGCTGAAGTCGTGACAAAAACTGGGACTTACACCTGTCCGGTTGGCAAGTTGGCATTGCTAGAAGCGCACCAGGAGGAAGAGTGACGTTCCCCAGGGTTCATGCCACGGGCGGGGGAGTTTCGAACAGCTAAACTTTATTACTTTGTTTACATTTTATATATTGTTTTGTTAACCCGCGGGACTAGGCGCAAGGTCGGGAAAAGGGGACTGGGACGTTGCCAAGGCAACGAGAACTTGGTCAAGAAATCGTATTAATGTCGTCTTAAAGCTATTGTAAGGAGTTTTATATGTTAATAAAAGGTGTTTATTTAAATCGAAAGTCGCCAGTAGAGTAAAGCCTGCCGTCTCTAACACCTGGATATTGCATCATTTGCATGCTTCATTTGCACTGGATGATGTAGCCAACACATAGAAAAAGAACTTTGCCAAAATATTTTTTATAGCATGCATACCTTTCTAACCTTACAGTATATAATTATATATTCTAACCTTAAAGCCTTTCCTTAACTGAACAGACTTTGAATCTGTAATGTGAAATGAATTAGAACATTGACCAGAATATATTTAAAAATTGGAATCAATTTGAATTAATTTTTTTCCATGAACCCTCTCACATCTTGACTGTAATATAATTTTCTAGAATGGACTTTATGATACCAACAGTGCTATTTTAGAGTATTTTTACTGGTGTTGATGCTAACATGTTTTAACATTGTCATGTTAAAACATGCATATTTTACCCCTTAAAAATATTATTAATGTTTTCGTTCTCAGGAACATAACTAGCTGCCAGGAGGAGGATATATACTCATATAGTCATGTTCATATATTCATATAATCATGTTCATGTAATATCCTCTCATTTATTCATATTTTGTTATGACATCCAATTTCCTGGGGTGGGGAATTTGCCACCTATTAATGAACCTACTCATGGGTTTTTTCACTTGTTTTTGGCCCCCACTGTGGGCATTAGCACTATTTACAGTAGCGTAGCCAGCCTGTCAATTTGTCCCGTTATGCTAATATTTTCGTGTTCACTGACTGTGAGAACAATAGATTTCTAAAGACTTGAATAATTATAATAACTTGAAATTTACATAGCAGGACAAAATCCTCAGACTGGCTACGCCACTGACTATTTACTGTATTATTTTGCCCTAAAACATGAGGCTTGTGATAACTGGAAAGCCCTAGATGCTTTTAGGTTCAAACTAGTATAAAATACAGACTGAATACTGTATGTATAGCTGGTGTTTTATTATTTTTCTGAGTAACCATTTGCATTTTGTATCACATAATTATAAGTTGGGCAATGTCACACCCAAAACTTTTAGCGCACCTAGGGTGTATTATACGCCAATTTTTGCACTGTGATTGGTCCCTAAATCTTTAATTTTCATTGTTTTTATTGACACATATTTGGCTACTTTTGTGACCTCATTGCTTACACTTGGGAACTCTATTGGGCACCTAAACTTAGGTTTTTTCTGGTTTTTGCAATCCGTTTTCCACACCCAAGATCTCCTCAAAAACTGCCTAACTCTGCAGTTTGGTATTAAAATGGATACAACAATACATTGGTAACTGATTTCAAAATAATACAAGTATTAAAGTATAAACATCCTTGCTGATATTTATATTAACTATGGTAAATGCTAACGCTACCTTTGTATTAAAATATACCGTTTGTTCTATGTGGAAACTGAAAAGTATATTAAAATTTAAATGAATAGAATCCGAATTATTTGTGTCTGGGGAAGAGATAAACGGCGGAGTGCCGTTGAAAAACCAGTCGGTCCAAGAGGTTGCTTTGTGAGTGAAAAACAGCTTGTTTATGCAGTTAAAAATGCTGTTACCTTTCTCCAAACTGACCTGTCACCGTTGCTTCAAATGAAAGATTGTTTAGGAAACTTAAAGTGGTAAAGAACAAACTTTGAAGCACTATGCTTCAAGATCGGTTGGAGTCTCTGATGCTGATTTCATGTGAAAGAGACATTTCAAATCAGTTAGATCTGCAAGGTAAATTTGCGTAAATTTGAAAGTTGGGTTAGATTCAACATGAGCGAGTTAAAAGAATAGAGTAAACATTTTCAATACACTGGTATAGATGATCGAGTGATTCATCATAAACAAGTAGAGTGACCTTGATATCTATTATACAGGGTGTCTCAAAAAAAACGAAAACTATTGAAATCACTCATTGTTAAAATTTGAATGCTGTGTGCACAAATTTTCGCCCGTGGGGATTTAATGCAACTCAGTAAAATGCTAAATGCTTCGTGTTGTTAGAGAAAGGGGACATGTTGAAGGTCATGGTGATTGAGAAATATTGTTTAATATCCATATGAGAAAAAAGGCAAGAAGCCGTGCTTTTATTAGGGGTAATGCACATATAATTTATTATTCAAGTTGCGATTCACACCTTCAAACTGACGTTTTGGGTTGGTGGGCAGGTCAAAACTACTCCTATGTTTTCAGCACTGTCACCTTGAGTAGTACAAAAGGGGGGTTCTGGCTCATTTTTCAAATTTGTATTTTAATTGGAAAATTTTCCAACAAATTTCCAATCAGTAAATTAAAATTTCCCAAATCTTTTTCACCCGCCCTCCAATGTCCAATTGCCTACATCGTCTTCCATAACCACCCTCTTATTGTTGTTAGCCGACAGCCCAACTTTATTAACATTTTCTCTGTACACCGTGTGTTTCCTACCTCTGAATGTGTTCATGGAGTTGTTAACATCTTTTGAGGAGTTTAAACATTCTAGATAGTCATTGAAACTTCTTCACTTGAACACTTCTTAACTCCTTTACAATTTTTCTCCTCAAATTTATCTTCCATTTTATAAGCGTATAACTTACTTCTTAATCCATTAAACTCCACAAGATTTTTTTCACTGCATTCGTCCTTCATCATGCTGACTTTTTGGTATTTCAGAGGTGTGGTTTTTTGGGTAGGTATCAAATTGACATTCATGTTCTTTACAGTACACTGCACGTTCTTGTAGCTTTTCTTTTGTGTTAAAAAAATTCAAGCACCGCTAACATATGTGTTTTGCAACTTTCTTCTTGCTTATCTGTCACAAGACAAGCCGGGAAATATCTTTAACAATGCTGTAATGTTCGTCGTAGTAGAAGAGATTTACAATGTTGTCATATCCTTCGCATAATCTTAATGTGCACACATCTTAATGTGTACACATTTTTCCCATTGTAGCTGAACATGTTAAATCCAATGTTGTTGTTGCTCTTGAACAGCTTAATGTTATTATTCTTTCGGAAACTCAAGACCAGACCAATCCAAATCTTCAAAATGTTTTACAAGCTGCCTGTCTATACGTTCAGAGCAGGTGTCTTCATTCTTCATATTAATGTCCGCTTTTTGGCCATAATAATCTTGGGCAGTGGCCGGTCTGCTTACAGGTTTACTAAATAATAAACAACCCAACCAAAGCATTAAGTCTCCAACCACTGCCCTGGTTTTGGAGTTTGGCAAATGACTCCAAAATTTTCTCCTTCATTGTGTCATATTTTTCAAGATCTTTGTCCTAGATAAACTTTTGAGATCCACTATTAAAGCCGGCGTGTGTTTACTCGGTCTTTTCTGTTGATGTTTTCACCATCTCCCACTTAAGAGCTGTGTGAACTTTTTTCCCGATGCTGTAGGTATTTTTAATAAGACTAAGCACTTTCTGGTATGGTTGATAGTTCCACCTGGGAATTAATTATTTGTCATCTTCACCAAATTCTATCTATAGCCCCTTCCTTGCAACATGATTGTCTTGCTCATCTCACAGGTTTTAATTAGAGTATAATTTTGAATCCTGCAATAACAATGTAGTATGAAGGTCAGGCAGATGTATTATATAAACTTCTAATTTAACTTGAAATGAGCTCACTATCATCCTTTATCCAAATTTAATAATCCAACAATCATAGTAAACATTAATTACATCATTTATATGCAGTTTTTCTGTTTCAAATTAAAACAAAATCTCTACAAACTTACCATCTGGTCACTGCTGCTCTCCCATCTCCTTCGATACATGTGTTTGGAAAAAACTACTCCAGATTTAGTTTGTAAACAGTAGAAATTTTGCTCTTTCTAAAACCAAAGGATACGACAAAAACACTGATAGGTTTTATGGGCTTTTTTTGAATGTTTCATTATAAACGATCACGCCCAAAGTGCAGAGGTGACCCACGATATATCCTCGAATGGTAGTTTTTCAAAAGATTGAATTCCTTGCCTTTTAAAAGACAATTTTTGAATCGTTTTATAAAGCTCCACTGCATTCTCCATTTTAATTTAGTTTACAAGATTTACATTTTGTGCAAATGAAATAGATTAAGACCATAACAAAAAATGTAAACAAAGCTCGCATATGCGCAAAAGCGACTGTAACCTGGCTTTAATATTTCAATCCTAAACGCCTATATTCTACAACATTTTCAGACTGATCGACGCTATTGGTTGAAACACTTGGAGTTTCAGCTTGCCCTGGCAAGGCAACTTATTTCGAGCTATAACGGCCACAAAAGAATTTCTAGTGGTCCGACTAGCTGTAAAAAAGAAACTCCCGTGAGTCAAAATGTCAAAAGCCATAGTTTAGTGAGGTCTTCAGAGCGAAAACAAGCGTGTGTGATGTGTGCAAAAGTTGGAAGGCGTGCTTGGGGTAGAACGTTTGAGCGCATTTATAAATATGCTCAATGTAATGTAAACCTTTGTAGATTAAGAGCTTGTTTTAATGAATCGCATGAATAAATTTAGTCTAATTTATAGACAAAATGGTTTTTATCTTGTTTTACAAAAATAAATAGTTTACATAAAAAAACAAAAAACTGGCCTTCTGCCAGGTAGTTGCCGAAAAAAGAAGCCCTGAAATGCAGTTCTTCTGAAAGCTGTGTTATAGCATGCTAGTAAAATCTCAGTGTTTTTCCTTGATAAGCTTACTTGTTTTACTCAAAGTTATATTATATCAATGATGAATTTTCTGTTAATATAATGAGCTCAAAATCAGTGTTAGACAATCTATAAATATAGGTTATAGATCAATTTTGGCTTTAAGGTTACTTCACACGATGAAAAGCAAGAAATATCATTTTTTTAGTTTTTCCATATATCAAAAATATATGATTTAAACTGCTAATTCTAGCAAACTGTATGCTGAAATCTGAAAACCCGGCTGAAATATTTAGAAAAAGTGTTTGCATAAAACTTTTTTTCCCGCGAAATAGTTACAAATTAATAAACAAAGAATTAATAGCCGGAAGTAAATTGTTTCCTCAGACCCGCGAACGGGGGCCATCGATAATTTTTTGTTTTTGTTTGTTTCACTTTCACGCATATGCTACTCATGCTAAAGTCAAAACAACAAAAGCGTAATTCCAATCCTTTTTGCTCAAGAAAAAGAAAGAATTTAAAAAACAAATCAAAAGAAATATCACAGCAAGCAAAAGTTTTTTTGGCCGAAAGCGATAAAGGATCATATTACAATCAAGAAAGTCAATGGCCGAACAAGTGTCCTTCAACCTCAAATTCGTCGTCTTCCATGGACAAAAGAAGTGCAAGCAAAAGAAAAATTGAAGACGTATTAGTGAGGGACGAGCCGTTGATGACTCAGATGTGACAGCTGCAGACTCGGAAGACGAAGTCGATAACAATGTCCAAGATGAGCAAATTTGTGAAATTGCATTGTAAACTCAGATTGTTTACAGTCTATGGTTGATGATATAGCAGTCTGTAAGGAATGCCATAGTTTCTTACAAGTCGTCGAGAAAACTAAATCCAAACAAGGCCTCGGAGCGAAATGGATGTTTTGCTGCACTAACGAAAGCTGTATTTCACATCAATATCAGAAATCTTTGCCAACTTCGCAGAAGAGCGGGAAAGATGGGAAACTATATGCTATTAATCGTGCATCTGTCATTGGATTTTGTGCAATTGGGAAAGGAAGGTCTGCTGCTGAGAAATGCTTAAGCTTTTTGGATCTTACTACCCCTGTGTATACATGGTCGAAACATACAAAAATTATATACTTGAAAGCGCAAGATTTGACAGAAAAAAACTGTTCAGATGCCGTGCTTAAATTGAAGAAATTCAAGAGACAAATTGGGGTAGTATTAGATTGCACTGACAAGGAATTGAAAAAGAAGGTTGTGGATGTTGGTGCGAGTTTTGATTGTGCCTGGAGTAGCAGGGGCTGGTCTGCAAGAGATGGTGTCGTTGCAGCGATTTCAGAAGACACTGGGAGAGTGCTGGATGTTGTTTACATGACACGTTCTTGTTCACAGTGCAAAAAGATGGAGGAAAAGCGAGCTAATGGTCAACTTAGCAAAATTGTATTTCTTGAATGGTACATTGGGCATGAGGAAAACTGTTATCTCAACCATGAGGGCAGTGCGCAGGTACTGTATTACAGTCAGTACAGTCTAATCATCAAAGGGATAGTCAAGTTCATAGCAAACTGAAGCATTAACCCCATTGGTTAACAAACCAACTTTGTTTTTTTTACATTTGAAAGCTATTAAAAATGTGATATACTGTAATGTTAGGTGTTTGTTCCTCATTCTAACCTAGCGTTCCTGTTTAGAAGATGTCAAAACAATGTGAAATTTAAATGGAATTCAAATCACCCTATATGAGCATAATCATGTTTATTTTACGTGCAGCATTCTGACTTTATTCTAAAGACAGTAAATTCAATTACCATAGGCAATGGAATCTGCAGGTGTGTTGAAACTTTACTCTCGTTCCATTGAAAGACACAACATTCGTTACATTGCCTTCATTGGAGATGGCGATTCCAGTTCATACAATCAGATATGCATTGTAAAACCATATGGACAAAATGTATATATCCCAAAAGTTGACTGCATATCCCACGTCACTAAAAGAATGGGCACAAACCTAAGATCACTTGTCCGTGATTATAAAGGTGAAGTAATGTGAAATTATAACCTCTTCGTCACTTTCAGTTTCTCAAGTTGAACATTTATTTTGTTTGTAGCTAAAACACCCTTTCATTAACTACATCACAAATACTTTTGGCTTAGGAGCACCGCCCCCACAAAAGAAAACTTTAATCGATCCACCCAAATGTTTAAAGGTGTCTAATAACGAATTAATGTATACGTTTCACTATTTCACTAAAATTGTAGCTTATATTCCACTGATTTTTTCAATAGGTCGAAAACTTTCTGATGGGAAAGGTTTAAGTGGTGCTGGAAGGCTCACAATTGCTTGTATTGATGCTATACAAAGCTTTTATGGTCTATGTATAAGAAAAAACAAGGGTAATGCCAAGGAAATGGCGAAAGCAACTCAAGCTATTTTGCACCATTACTCCAGTACTGCAACAAATCCCAAACATGACTTCTGTCCAACTGGCTCAGATTCTTGGTGCAGTTACCAAAGAGACTTAGCAAATGGCACTAATCATCACAAACCCATCAAGAACCCGTTTCCACCAGCCATTGTAAGTGTAATAAAGCCATTATTTGATCGGCTTGGAGACGAGAAATTTTTAGTTGGCTGTGAGAAATGTGTCACACAAAATGCAAATGAATCACTCCATCATGTCATCTGGGGGTTGTGTCCCAAGGAGCAGTACACCTCTCCTCAATAATGCAGTTTGGCAGTGAGTCTAGGAGTTTTACTATTTAATAGTGGAATGGAAGTAATTTATCAAGAACTTCTATCTAATCTTGATGTCACAGTAACTCCCAGAATGATAAAGACATGGAGAAAAGTTGACAATTCACGTGTTCGTGATGGGGAGTATAAAGAGAGAGAAGAAGTCAAAGCGAGAAGAAGAAAGTTCAAGAGTCAAAAAGCCAAGAAAGCTGATGCATTTATTCATATAGAAGGGTTGCAATACAAATCTCAAGTGTTTTACAACAATGAAGAAAAAGCTGTTGGTAAGGGGAAGTCGAAGGGTAAGGCTAAAGCAACAGGGAAGGGAAAGACATAGGTCTGGTATGTAAGTACAGCTAAGTATTTTTGTAAGTTGACTGAAAATATTTTAGTATATCTAAAGGAATCCTTCAAAAAGCATCAGCAAGTTAAATTGCTTGACT
Source organism: Dendronephthya gigantea (assembly GCF_004324835.1). NCBI lineage: Eukaryota > Metazoa > Cnidaria > Anthozoa > Malacalcyonacea > Nephtheidae > Dendronephthya > Dendronephthya gigantea. Next base: position 1,308,311 of record NW_021163051.1, read on the forward strand.
ATGATTATTGTATTAAAAAAACAAATTCAAAAGCCTTTGGCTTGCTTGTTATAGATGCTTTGAAATCACTGGTGCCCAACGTTGCATGGGGGCAAGGGCGTGGATAAGGATAGAGATGTAACATAAATGAACTACAAGTGCAAGTGCAAGTATTTTGTTATAAAATTGTTTTGACAATGTAAATTTACAACTTGATAGCTATTTCATTTTCAATGCTTTGCAGAACTCTTCTAATGAAACTGGATAGGCATCCTAAAACAATAAATACTATTGATTAGCAGTGTTATAGATTTTACGTTTGTTCGTTCACAACAACCAGGTATATCAATCATGTTTTCACTTGCTTGTTATAATTACAATTTGTCTGGGCTTTGTATTCATCTATATAAACCAGGGTAGTGAGTGCAAACATGAATGTTACAGGTTTTAATTATTACAAATGTGAGTGGAATGTTTATACACACTATCTAGTATCATATAAAATATACAGTTAAATCTGAGATGGAGGTAAAAAATGTACAGTATGTTTGAATAAATATATATCCTTACTTCTCTTATTTCTCCTTTGATATTTCCTGGGCAAATACTTCTAATGTATGACAACACAGAAGGAGGAAATGCATAGTCTGCATCCTTTGGACCAACATTCTTACTCTGAAAAGTTTAAACAAATTTTTGTATGTATTGACTATGCTATATTTACTCTGTCTAATGCTAGACAATTTTACTCAGTTTCAGTGGTAGGGTATTGCCAGTAAATGAGTTAACAAACCTACTATAGTGTTTGTGCTGTTAAGGTTATACTAACAATAGTATATAAGTTGAAGTTATGGACGGTGAGGGACACCTATGGATAAGGGATGAAGGGAGAACGCATGGGAGTTGGGGGAGAGAAGGGAAGAAAAAGAAAAGCATGGTAGTATAAGTCAGAGTGAAAATATATCTTTTATTGTTTTATATTATTGGTTAATAACGATACTATAACTGGCGACGAGGTAAAAAAAAATACATAAGACGAACCAGAGAGCATATACAGATATCCTAAATGGCGAAAGTGCTTGATTTACCGAAAATACCGGCATTTAGTTTGGGTGAAACAGCGACGATAAGTCAACGTTGGCGAAAATGGGTAAAATCGTTTGAGTATTACATTGCAGCATCAGGAATTACCGACAAGAAACAACAACGTGCAATTCTTCTACATCTGGCCGGAACTGAAGTTTAAGACATATTCGAAACCCTACAAGAAACTGGCACTGACCTCGACACGGCTCTACGTAAGTTGACTGAATACTTCGAACCACAAAAGAACATTCCTTTCGAGCGCCATAATTTCCCACAAACAAAACAACTGCAAGGCGAAACTATCGAACAGTATGCGATTCGGTTGAAACATCAAGTTCAATTCTGCGATTATAGTAACCCTGATGACATAATTCGAGACCAAATCATCGAACAATGTTTATCGGCTCATTTAAGACGACGATTACTTTGCGAAACGGAGCTCACTCTCGCGAAAACTATCAAACTCGGTCGTTCGTTTGAAGCATCCGAAAGACAGGCGTCACAAATCGAAGCAGACAGTTTAAATACCTCTGGTACAGACCTCACTGTAAATGCAATCCAGTCTCAAAACAGACCAACACGTTCTCGGACGACAAATCCTACGGGGAGTACGGACAATCAAAATATCGTTTGTTATTGTTGTGGAAATTCGGGCCATCGCGCTAAAGATTCTCGCTGTCCTGCAACAGGTGTGTCGTGTAACAACTGCCACAAGTTGGGACATTTTGCTCGAGTGTGTCGTCAACCACGATCGGCAAACAGACAAGGAAACAGTCGGCAAAATACACAACATACAAACGCGTACGAAAGGCAACAGAATGAAAATAAATACAATGCGAACACCGGAAGTCGTGGAAATATACGGTATGTTTCCGGGGCGCCATTTCCGGCTCCTGGGGAAAATATATCGGATGATGAATACGTCTTCGAGATTGGGCCCACAAAGACAATGCCCCGGGCCACGGTAAAAATTGGAGATTCTCACGTCAATCTTATTGTTGATTCAGGTGCAACTGTTAATGTACTTGATAACGCAACATTTTCCAAACTGACTACGAGCAACCCAATTCCTTTGTCTCCAACAAATATCAAGCTATTTCCGTATGGGTCGTCTACACCGCTGGCTGTGCAAGGGTCCTTTTCGTCTCAAATCTCATATAAAGACAAAGTTACAAATGCTGTATTCATTGTTGTCGAAAATGAAAATTCAGGTTCTCTGTTGGGACACACCACTGCAACTGATCTCAAGTTGTTTCAGGACTATGAGACATTTCGCCCGATACAGAACATTTCTGAGGGGGGGAACGTTCATCACCAAGCATTGGCAACCAAATACCCCCATGTTTTTACTGGGATTGGGAAACTGAATGACTACCAACTTCAGCTCCATATTGATCCTTCCGTAACCCCTGTCGCACAGCCGCCACGTAGAATTCCTTTCCATATTCACAAGGCAGTTCAAGCCAAGATTGATGAACTCGAATCACAGGGTATCATCGAACCTGTCCAAGGGCCCACCAACTGGGTATCACCTCTTGTCGCAGTCCCACGCAGCGTCTACACGACTTGGGTCTTACCCTGAATTCCACAAAGTGTCTGTTTGGTGTTCCGAGCCTCAACTTCTTTGGTCACGAAGTCTCTGCATCTGGTGTAAGCCCTGATATCAAGAACGTTGAAGCCGTCCGCGAAGCACGAGTACCAACCAATGCGGCGGAAGTCCGTAGTTTCCTAGGACTTGCCACATATTGCTCACGATTTATCCCCGACTACGCGACTGTTGCAGATCCACTTCGGCTGCTAACCCGGAAAGGCGTGCCCTGGCGTTGGAACTCTGTCCATCAACAAGCATTCGACACCCTAAAGAAGCTACTCTCAGGTACCCAAGTTATGTATGGCCCACTATGATCCCTCCGCTCCAACCCACCTCCGAGTTGATGCCAGCCCTGTCGGTCTGGGGGCTGTACTTACTCAAACACAACAGGATGTTATCCGACCCATCGCCTACGCTAGTCGGACTTTATCAAATGTTGAGCGTCGATATTCTCAGACCGAAAAAGAAGCCCTTGCAGTGGTCTGGGGGTGTGAGAAATTCCACCTTTACCTGTATGGCACTGATTTCACCATCTACACAGATCACAAACCATTGGAAATCATCTATAACCCTAAACGGAAACCTCCTGCTCGCATCGAACACTGGGCACTCCGACTGCAACCCTATCGATTCAAGATCCAATACACCCCTGGTGTTGACAATCCCGCCGATGTGTTGTCAAGACTACCACTTCCACATCAACGCCACGTTGAACGATCGATCGCAGAAGAGTATGTGAGCTATGTTATCTCCAACGCGGTACCGAAGGCCATGACACTAGACCAGATCCAGAAAGCATCGATTGGCGATATCATCTTGCAGCATGTGATCACTTGTATTGGATCGGGAGAGTGGCCAAAAACACAAAGCCTCAAACCATACACCCAAGTCCGAAATGAATTGTCCGTTCAAAATGGCCTTATCTTACGTGGAACACGAATCGTTATGCCTGGTGAACTACGGAAAGCTACATTAGAGATTGCTCATCAAGGGCATCAGGCAGTGGCGTAGCTACCGGTCCTGCTCGTCCTGCCAAGCAGGACTAAAAATTTCCCCAAAATTTTGAAAAAACCACTCCAAAAAAATTTATGAAATATTTTTGAAGCCTAAGCCTTATAAATTCCGCAATTATATTTTTCGATTCGTTTCTAGCAACAGTTACCACTCGGAAGCTCGCGCCCGCAAATATAATCGATCCCACGCATTGATGCTTCAGGCCTAATAACATATATGATATATATATATATATATATATATATATATATATATATATATATATATAATATATATATTATTATATATATATTATATATATAGATCAATGGCTCACTCCTGCTATTTTGCCAAGGCAGGAGCTGCTATAATATTCTATAGAAGAAAATACTCAATTCTGATTGGATAAATGGCCTCTTACTCACTCATAATTGGCTGGTTACAACTCCGCACTCCTGCTATCTCGACAAGGCAGGAGCTGCATATTGTATTGCCTTTTCTTGCGAGGTTTCCGCGTGAGTACACACACTTGAGCGTAGTTTGCATAGTTATTGTCTTTGAGCGAGTGTTTTTGTAATGGCTTCAGCAAGCGTGACGAATCTAGCTTCAACTGAAGCTGATATCATAAATTCTTTGTTAAGAAAATCATTTTCTGTTCGAGCAACCGCGGAACAAAATGTTATTGTTAAGCAAAGGCCAATGCCGAATTTGAGTATTAGTGCGAGAGGGAGATCTTTTCAAATGGCTTGGTATGAAAAGAAGGATTGGCTTTGTGGCAGCACAGAGTTAAAGAGATTATTTTGCTGGCCGAGTCTTTTGTTTTGCCCTGGAAAGTCGCCGACTTGGAGCAAGAATGGTTATAGCGACATGCATGGCTTCCTCTCTGATTGCAAAAAGCATGAAAAGGCGAAGTCACACATGGCTGCTTTCAAGACCTGGAAGACGTACGGTTCCGGTGCTCGAGTGGATTCTCTTATCTCCAAAGCAAGAAGAGACGAGATACAACGCCACAATGAGGAGGTAAGGCAAAACAGAGAAATTTTAAAAACCATAACCGAGGCTGTTTTGTATTTATCCAAACAGGGGTTGGCGTTTAGAGGCCATGATGAATCTGAAGATAGCTTGAACCGCGGTAATTACAGGGAGTTACTCGAGTCCTATGCTAAGTTAGATTCTGTATTTGAACGACGATTGCATGGCAGACTAGCTGAATCTGGTCAGGGTGGAGATTCACGTTTCACTGGGGTCTCTCCTGAAATACAAAATGATTTAATCTGTTGCCTTGATTCCATTATTGAAGATACTATTTTTAAGGAGATTAACGAGTGTACCTTCATCAGTGTGCAGGTTGATGAAACTTCTGATGTCTCAACTAAGGAACAGGTAAGCATGATAGTCCGTATGGATAAAGGTTGTGAGATAGTAGAAAGACAATTGGGATTTGGAGATGTCAGCACAAAGAGAGATGCTGCTGCCATATCCCAGTTTGTGAAGGATAAGCTTAGTCCCCATTCCAACATCAAGGATAAATTAGTGATGCAACCTATGATGGTGCTGCTGTTATGTCGGGTCATGTTAGTGGTGTCCAGGTTCGAGTGCGTCAAGATCCTTTTGCATACTTTGTTCATTGTGCAGCTCACAGATTAAATCTAGTTTTGTGTCAGTCTGCCTCATCTATAGCCCCTGTTAAAGTTTTCTTTGTTGATATAGGAGCATTTTGTACTTTTACTAGTAATGCCCCTCAAAGAAAAGCCTTTCTTAATTCTCATCAAATAGAGTTCCCCAGCCCTGGTGATACTAGGTGGTACTATCGATCTCGTGTGATAAGTGTCTTGCATAGAAATTACCAGAAACTTCATGACATTTTTCTTGGAGAAGTGGATGAGCCTGGAGCTGGGATGGAGAATCATTGGGAAAGATACATGGTTTGCTACATAATATTAGTAGTTTTTTGTTTTGCTTTTTGGTCTGTGTTTTTCAACAGATTTTCCAACAATCATCAATCCTATATGAAATTCTGCAAGGCCAACAAACTGACTTTAACTATGGTATGGTAAGAATTCAGCGTTTTGTAACCTTTGTTTCTTCTCTTCGTAGTGATGATAAATTTTCTGAATTATACCAAGAAGCAGTAGATATATTGGGCCCACCAGAAAGCAGACTTGAGAAAAGACACAACCATAAGCAAATTTATTTTGAGATTATCGACTCCATTGTTAGTATGATGAATGAGAGGTTTCAGGATATGAAACAATATGCATTTTTAGATCTTGTCAATCCAAAAAAATTTGCATCTTGGGGTGGGGTGGTACCACCTGAGAAAATTAATTTACTAAAAGAGATGTATGGGCCCCTTTATGATATCTCCATGCTTGAGAGCCAACTTTCTTTCATTTACAGGGATCAGGATTTTCATAAAGACACATGTAATGAATTACTAACCTATATTTTTAAGTTTAATCTCCAATCTAGTATTCCTGAAGCTGTCAAATTAATGAAAATGAATGTTGTCTTGTCAGTAACTAGTGCTTCTGTTGAAAGGTCATTTTCCTGCTTGAAAAGGGTAAAGACCTATTTGAGAAATAGAATGAGTCAAGGGCGCCTTAGTTCTCTTTGTAGGATTTCAATCCATAGAGACATTCTAAAAGAAAAAGAAGATGCCAATGTGCTACATAGTGAAGTTGTGGAGAAGTTTGTGGAGAAGCCAAGGAGACTTGCCTTTCTTTACAAATAGTAGACAGGTTAAGTATAAGAGACATTAGCTGTTGAATGTAAGTATAACTATTTCATTACTAGTTCATCCCTGTTAAATGGGTTCAATTTTTATAATTCATTCATCATAGCAGTCCTTTGTGCACTCTTGCACCTTATTGTAATAGCCTGTTATATAAAATATTAAAACTTAAAAAAATTATTTGTATATACATTTAATTGGTCCAAGGGGAGATATTCACTGCTGGTGTGGTGACCCCATGGGCCATCTGTTCACACTGTATTGAATAGTTACTATTCATTCATTAATTGCTTATGAGTTATGAGCAGTTTTTTGTGCACTCTTGCACCTTTTCACTTCATGTAATATATGTGTTAAAGAAAATATTAAAATCATAAAAATATATTCTTCTAATTATAATAATAATAATAAAAAATCTTTACAGAGGAAAGCTTCCATCACCAATAGTGCTTTTCAGGAAGGTCCTCTAAATTGGTTCTAGGGGAGATATCCACAAGTGTGGTGACCCCAATATATAAATAATGGGCCATCCCTGTTCATATTGAATTGAATATTTACTTTAAATTCATGTATGAGCAGTCCTTTGTGCACTCTTGCACCTTTTCATTGTAACCTATGTGTTTAAGAAAGTATTAAAAACATATAAAATCTTATATATTTTTTCTCTTAATGGGGAGATACCCACACTTAAGGTGTGGTGACCCCAATAAATATTCATTCATCATGTATGAGTGGTCTTTTGTGCACCCTTGCATAGTTGCACCTTTTCACTGCAATATACATATGTGTAATGTGTTTAATAGTTCTTAGTGACTTCTTACTTCTTTTGCATTTACCATTCTGTTCATACTGATACTGTAATAAATATTATCTATATTCTTACTTTTCATCATGTTATGAGCAGTTACTAGTGCATTGTGCACTATTGTACGTTTCATTGTTCTCTGTTTCTTCATTCTCGTTAAATGATATTTTGAAAACAAGGTGACATCGTCTTTGTCAATCGTGAGCCAATTTGCGATAAGTGTGTGTACTTGCAATTTGAAAATAAAACGAGGAGTAATGGGCCATGGCATATTTAGTTGCAGCAATACAGAAATGCAATTATGCAACTCTTTTACTTTCTGGCTATGATGAGCGTTGTCTATTTGACTTCTACAGTGCAAAAGCTTTATTCTCTGAGCCATTTATGGTCTATCAGAGTTGCAGGGTTAGGGCAAATTTTTTGTTGATACTGCCCCCAGAACGCCGCAAATGCTGTTTCCAGGCTTCCAGATATAAAAGACCCCCCTAGGATGCTCGCACCTTCGGTGCTTGATGAGCAGGACCTTCACCGAGGTGCTGGCTACGCCACTGGCATCAGGGAATTGTGAAAACGAAACATCTCCTTCGGCAAAAGGTTTGGTGGCCTGGCATAGATAAAGATGTTGAGACATTGATCGGTCAATGTGTTCCCTGCCAAGCCCAAGGGACCAAATCCAATCCCGAACCTCTTCACATGACCAGCATGCCAACTGTTCCATGGCATACTCTCCACATTGATTTGTGTGGACCTTTTCCTTCCGGTGAATCCCTCTTGGTCCTAGTTGATTCCTGTTCTCGCTGGCCAGCGGTCGAAATATTGCGAACAACTACAGCTCCCGTCATCATCAATCGGTTAGAACACATATTTTCCCAATTTGGCTACCCCGAAGCCATGGTCTCAGACAATGGGCCTCAGTTTATTTCTCACGAGTTCAAGTCATTCTTGCAAGCGTGTGGTATTAAACACCGTCTCATCACACCTTATTGGCCTGCTGCAAATGCTACTGTTGAGAGATTTAACAAAACCCTCGGAAAGGCCCTCAAAGCCGCTCACGCCGAAGGTCGCAATTGGAAAGCCGAACTGCCGAAGTTTCTAATGATATACAGAGCCACACCTCATGTTTCCACTGGCATATCTCCTGCTGAGCTGTTGTTTGGTCGAACTATCAAGACGAAGTTGCCTCAAATCAACATCCAACCGCCATGCCAAACATTAGAGACTGCTCGCGAACACGACTCTGCTCACAAGCAACGCGCAAAAGAGTACGCAGACAAGACCCAACACGCCGTCCCCTCTATGATAAAGGAGGGAGATATCGTATTTTTGAAAGAATTAAACAAGAACAAGTTGTCCTCGACGTATGATCCCCAACCATACACAGTAATAAAGAAGAAAGGCACGAGCGTAATAATAAAACGCGGAAATGAACCGTGCATCATGCGGAATGTGTCGTTCGTCCGAAAGATAGTCAAAACGCAGAACGGAGGTAGTGAAGAAGCTCCAAAGAATCAAAACTGCGAAAGTCATCGCGAAGAAGCGACAGAGAGACGGCCGTCGAGAGAACGGCGTGTACCCGGGCGGTTGAAAGATTTTGTACTTACTTTTTCCTAGTTAGGAACAATGGAAAGACATGGTTTCATAAACAATTTTTGTTGATAAACTCGACCTTTTTTTATACTAAATGGGGGAGGGATATAGTGTTTGTGCTGTTAAGGTTATTCTAACAATAGTATATAAGTTGAAGTTATGGACGGTGAGGGACACCTATGGATAAGGGATGAAGGGAGAACGCATGGGAGTTGGGGGAGAGAAGGGAAGAAAAAGAAAAGCATGGTAGTATAAGTCAGAGTGAAAATATATCTTTTATTGTTTTATATTATTGGTTATTAACGATACTATATCTACTGTATCTGTCAATGCCTCTAGTTAACCCTAGTACCCTACTACAGTAGCTAGCAATGTGCCCTACTTTAGTATTTACTCTTATGCCATACGATTTTGCTATTCAGTGGTAGGTTACTGCCAGTAAATGGGTTAATATTGTGTCTATATATACAACATGGACAGGCATGACATGGTATACATGTAAGTTATTATTATAGTTTAAATGCAAATTCATCTACTTTAGCTTTTAATTAAACAGTTTGAGATAAAGATTTAATACAAATAATCAGCTATCATGGACTCAAAATACACAAAATACAAATAAAATACAAATTCAAAGCTGAACTTACCATCAGTGCATGGGCCCATCCACAATAATGAAAATATCTAATCTAATCTACAATGTCGCAATGTCTAATCTACCAGAACGCACGTTCATCGTGTGAAGTAACCTTAAATAGTTTTTTCTTGGGGCAAAAACTATGCCTCAGAAGTCACAAAATAATTTGAAGCAAGTCAAAAATCAACTCCTGAAAAAACTGTTTTTCATTGTTTAGCATTGCAAAATCTTTTTCATATTTAAAATCTAAGCTTTAGAAGTATTTGAAATATAAAACTCAAAACAAAAACTGTTGAAACATCAAAATTTTAGGGAAATCTGGCTTTTGAATATTCATTACCCAAAAATAACCGAAAAAAAGTTTTAAAAATCAGACATATGTGGAAATTGTGTTGTTAAATTATTTTTTAATGGATATTTCCATTATCATTTAAATAAAAATAAAACCCTATATATTAATCTAAATGTTTCCCAAATTTCAAATTCTCTTTTGTTGGTTCTTTGTTTGGTTTTTGATGTCTTTCTTTTTTCTCAAATAGTACCAGATTAGACCTGCATATATATATATATATATATATATATATATATATATATATATATATATATATATATATATATATTGAATAAAACAGATTTACCGGCGTGTTTGATAATTGAGATATGTTCGTCAGTGATGTTAACGATTGTTTTAGCCCAAGCAATGGATTTATCAAAGAGTTCTTTGCTGATGCAAGGGTAGTAGTCGACGATATCAAAGGAAGCGAAATTGTATTCTGATTTGATTTGTGATTTGTGTTCGGCATTTGAGGTTCGATTCAAAGTTTTCTTTATGTTCTTTCAGTTCACTGTTGATATCATCTGTTATCTCGCTGTATGATAGTTTATAGGATTTTTTATATTCTCGGTTAACAGCTTATTGTATTCATTTGGTGAAATTTTGTAGATGTTCTTTGTTTTGTCGGCGAATACGTATACGTTTTTTGAGGATTTGATGTTTCTTAAATCTTTTTCTATCGTGTTGAGGAATGGTTCGTTGACTTTTCGGAAGGATATGTTTTGAACCAGCTTCACCAGATCATCTTCAAAGGGTCTTAACTCACTCACGGGTGGAGCATTTTTATTTGACGGTAGATCGTGAAAGTTCTTGTCCGTTATTTTCTCACCTTTCAAGAAAAAATGTGCTTTCCATTGTATTCTTTGTGCGACACTTTCCACTTTATGTATCAACGTTCTTTGATACTGATTTTGCATTGGCAATCCGATGTTCTTTAATGAGTAGTTGAACCGTATTTTATTCATTTAACAAATTATAATTTATTCTCCTTACGAAGAGTGCACAACTGTTTCCAGGTGCTTTTCAATAGAAATTATAATGTAGTATTGTAGTCTTCAAGAACGGAAAGTGCTCAATACAAGACAATTTTGTAGAGCATTTAATTTAATGCTTTCATTAAAATTTTTTAAAATGAATAAGTTGCTACTTCATGTTTCATGCAACAAACAATCATCAGGCAACTAATTTATTCGTTTAAGATGTCACATATTACTACTTGCGCTATATTTGCTCAGGCATGTTCGTTTAAACTGTCCAGCGTGGAACTTGCGCACGTGGACACATTTCATGAAAAGTTCACTTTTTTTGTTTAAGATCGACTTAGAATTACAATTACGTAGTATTTGCAATTTCTCTTTTAAACATAAATTACAGGATTTTCCTCCAGCTTTGATTAAATTTACTAGGGATGCGATGGACCACTTAATATTATATTGTTTTTCATTTTGCTTCAATCTCCAAACATGCTTAGAAAGTGCCGTTTGCTTTTCGTATCTAATGTCGTGGAATGACCTCTGTGATTTCTGTATCTTTCTTTAAATGTTGTCACTGTCATACCAATGTACGTTTTGGTATCCTTGGAGTCTTTGGTTATATATATATATATATATATATAATTATATATATATATTATATATATATATATGTATATATAACCAAAGACTCCAAGGATATATATATATATATATATATATATAATATATATATATATCCTATATCCTATATATATATATATATATATATATATATATATATATATATATATATATATATAACCGAAGATATATAACCGAAGATATATAACCGAAGATATATATATATATATATATATATATATATATTATATATATATATAATCTCGGTAAAGCCCAATACACTGAATTTAACTAATGGGAAATACACACCCTCCAGGAAACCAAACAATGAAGCATTGTTTCTCAACAGCCGACAAATGTATCTCAGCACTTTCTTCCGACAAGCAATCCTTTGATGAATGTAAACCTTTCTACGAAAACGCACTTGGGTTGAGCAATTACAACATTCACCTCCAATATTCGTCCTGTCTGCCCTCTCCACCATCCATGAAACGCAAGTGTTAAAGAAACATCATTTGGTTTAACCCCCCATTTAGCAAATCAGTGAAAATAAATTTGTTCAAAGAAAGATACCGTAACCACAATAAGTTGATTAACAACGAGGAGTATAAAAAGGAGACGGTACTCTCAAAGTATATCTGGGGATTGAAAAGAGACAATACGAAGTTCAAATTGAAGTGGTCAATTCTGCGTCATGCTTATTCCCACAAACATGGTGGAAAGCGTTGTAATCTCTGCAGTGAAAAAAAACTTTGCCTAATGAAAGCTGATGAGCATATACTTTTAAACAAAAGATCAGAACTATATGCTAATTGCCACCATTGCAATAAATTTATGCTGGAAATTTCAAACGCACACGTAAACATTAACAGTGTGCTTGAGCCAACCGTTAATCACACAATCCAATTAAATTCATTTTAAGACTTAATTTCATTTACTTAATTTGCTCTACTATAACATCTTATGGTATTGAGCACTCTTTTGTCTTTTCGAACAACAAGATTATACTTTTGCATAAATGTTCCCCGATACAGTTAATGAGTTCTATTGTATGTCTATGTAGTCTCTAAACCATGTATATTTTATCAACTGTGGTTGGGGTGGGTAAAAAGGGATTAAAATGTAAGGGTGAGGAATTCAGCTGCCTTTGCTATTAATTTATTATTCTTTTGAAACTGAAATTGAATTTCCAAGGTGGCACAAATACTGACTGGAAAGAATGCAGCTCATGCTTAAAGGCACCAATTTCCTTTGCTTTGAATGCAATTTCATCAGCTGTGTTGGTCACCTTGGTTCACTGGCATAGAAACTGCCCTTAGATGTTTGATACTGTATGCCAACACTTGGCCGCATTTGTTGAATACCCAGTTGAGAACTTCCACACTGTGTTAAGATAGACCAAGGTGACCGACACAGCTGATGAAATTGCATCCAACGCAAATTGATGCCTGCCAATTTCAGTTTCAAAAGAATAATAAATTAATAGCAAAGGCAGCTGAATTCCTCACCCTCAAGTTTGAAACCCTTTTTACCCACCGCAACCACAGTTGATAAAATATATATGGTTTAGAGACTACATAGAAGTACAATAGAACTCATTAACTGTTTTGGGGAACATTTATGCAAAAAATTGTTCCCTCTTCGTCACATGTCCATTGTATTTTGAACAAATAAACCGATAGTAAGGTCTGAATTAACATGTTGTTAAATCACGGTTAAGGAGTTAAGCCAAGCCATTGCTATTGGTTAACTGGGCAAAAATACAATAGACTGTGATGGATAAGGAACCATTATTTGCATAAACCTGGACAATTACATAAATAATTAGTTGTATTGTACTTCCATCTAGTCTCCAAACAATGTATATTCTAATAAATGTGCCCCACCATGGCAGTTTAACAACCTTAAGCCCAAAGACAACCCAAACACACCACTAAGTGGAAACTTCCTAACCTGTTTGGTGAGAGGATTATCACCAATCAAGTGCTTCCACTAGGGTTCAAACCAGTGGAAACCCCACCAAACCCATGCAGGTATATAGAATACAAAAATGATGGGGAGGGGTTTTTGTTTCAGTGGAACACAGTTGCATTTAGTGAGAATACTGCCGCCAACAGTAATGCAATGCTTGTAAAGATCTTTAATTTCAAAAGAGGCAGCAAATTCCCGACTTCAAAGAACGAACTGGTATACTTATTGACACAACACAGTTTGAGCCAGTCAATTATTTTTATATTTTCTTTCCTCATGAAGCATACACCTTGATAGCCACAGAGACCAACAGGTATGTCTATCAATTTTTTTGCACCCCAGTTGATTTTTTGCTGTCTTCACATTTTCATTCCTGAAGCATATTAGCTTACAACCACTAACTTTGGTCATGCCAAGAAATAAGTTTGAATTATCACAAACCTTTTTACATTTCCATGATGTTTCCAATGAAGTTTGAAGGGGTCAAAAAAGCTACAACCTGTTATTTAAAATCCAGCCATTGTTGGATATTTGTGATCTCATCTATGAAAAAGTATACCAACCCAAAAAAGCTCTTGCAGTTGATGAAAATATGATCAAGTTAAAAGGGTGCATATTTTTCCGACAGTATTTACCAAAAAACCCAACAAAATGGGATATCAAAGCATTTGTTTTGTGTAAATCAGATACTGGATATTGTCTGAAGTCGCACATTTATACAGGCAGAGCGCCAGTAATCAATAAAGACAAACCTGACACTAAACAAGTATCGCAAAAGGCAATAAGGCCTTTCAAAGTTCACCCAAAAATTTGTTAACAGAACATGTCGTGCTAAATTTGCTCAATAGTTATGAAAACAAAGGCCACATTGTTTATATATATATATATATATATATATATATATATATATATATATATATATATATATATATATATATATATATTTATATATTGCCCAACGTTTTGATCAAAAGTTGAAGCTCTTGGTAAGACAGCAAACGACGCTGCATTTTCTCCTGCAATCAGCGTTGATGAGGCAATTGTAGCAACGAAGAGAATGACCCCGAAGATGATGACGACTATGACTACAACGATACAGAAAGCAAACACAATTAAACAAAAATAACAATTTGTTGGAGAAAATAACCCCTTGGGCAAAGGTCTGACTGACTCTGACACTCTGTTGCTTTATAGTTTCCTTTTCCAAGAAGCCAACCGGATATGAGTCATGTGATATTTATTAATAACACTACACTTGTAACTCTGACGTGTCCGACGAGATAGGTATTACTGTGTAACACAGAATAGGGTCTTTACTACACAATAGTGGAAGGAAAAAAGTACAGAATTTATGTCTGACAAAGTATTTCATATGCATTTTAAAAATAGGCTATTAGGGTGTATGCTAACATAAATATTTTGTATTGTGGATCGAATTTAAAAAATCCCCACAAGGAAATTAAAGAAAAAGTCACGCTTTGTCACAATTTTTTAGTTTTGAAGTGAAAAGTTTAATATAGAATGGCACAGAGGGCTTAGAACATGGTGTTATTTTCCCACTTTTGAATTTCGCGCTTTCTGATTGGTCAAGAACAAAAAATGTAAACAAATGTACTGATTGGCTAGCATTATTCACCCTTGTTTATCTTTCAACAGATAGGGTAAAATATTGCAACACAGTAACTACCTCAATTTTTTTTCAAGTCTTGAGTATCTGTCAATTGCTCCATTAATAACAAATCTCTATCGTATTAGTTTGTGGTCAATGTCCACATGCCAGAGTAAGTTTAGTGCTCTGACCTGATTCACCTGCTTCTCAGAAATGAAAGTTTTCTATCTCAACAAAAACGTTTTGTGCGCTTTCCAAAACAGAACATAAATCCGATATATTGTGTTTCTATAGAATAAAATACGCTGAATTAAAATCTGGAAAGTTCCCATGGTTTACTGCTGCAGTTTCTTTGCAATTTATGATAAAAATCGTTGAATCTACAGGATTTTGCAATAATATTCCTAAAAAATGCATCACCCACAAGTCGTAATCGGAGATAGGTTATCTCCAAACGCACTGCTTCATTAACTTCAAATTTCACTTCCAGCACATTTTAAGATATGTGATTTTATAGACAAATAAACAAGTCTCCTCATCACCAAACTTAAGCCTTCTCTTAATGTTCAAGGCAACTCTATCCCTCTCAATTTATTTTAGTCTTTACTTCGTATTGTCATCATGTCGTGACGTCTCTGTCCCTTGTCCTCTCATGTACCGCTTGTTCTTACGTTGTCCTTGTTATCACCTTTTGTAAATTGATACCTTGTAAATATATTACTAGTCTACATATTCAAATTATCATGTAATTTATCATTTAGTTTGAAGATGTCTTAAGACTAAACGTTACTACCAAATATATTTTTATTATTCTCAAATGGTTTGATTGTCTCTTATGGCTTTACTGAAAGCACTATGTTGGGCTTTAATATTTATACTTCGAATACACTTCCCGCCCGGCACGTCTCTGGCAACGATAACAAATAAACAAGTTAATGGTTCAGTTCATTGATTCAGCTAACAGTATATATGACAATATAAATTTTAAGGTAAACAAACAGTTGTATAATAATACATCTTTGCTCAGTATTAAAATGTTTCAGCACTTATGTCTGATATATCTGCTACGCTGTTGTAAAAACTAAACAATATACAGTGCATGTAATAGTACTTGTGCACATGAACTAGTACACTGACTATATTCAGCTAACAATCAGTTTTGTTAAATTTCAATGTGTTTTACAGAGAATATTTATATTAAACAGGGCAAATAAACTCTCAAACTGCTGTAACATTTGCAGCTAGTAATACCTATTTTATTAATTTTATACAATTTATACCAGATTCTAATCATCATAATCATCGCCTTCTTTCTCATATTCTATCAGCTACTATAGTATCAGCTTCATCATAATTGCATTCTAATTCTGAAATCTCTTCAGCAACAACACCAGCATCGCCAGCTGAATTAATTTTAATGCATTTCTCCTGTTTGATGACAAAAAATCCCACTAATCCCAACCTGGAAAGAGGAGCCTTTTTCCACTCCTCTACAAGAAAGTCAACTAGTCTCTCCTTATTGATTCCCACATTCATGAATTTCTTCCACTGTCTTGGTATTCTCTGTTGCCCACCTAGTATTGAGAACACATTTGTACCAGACGCAGCTCTGCTTGTTCTTTCAACATTTTTTATACTGATCTGAGGGTACCTGTCTGTAACAAAGTCCACACGTTGAGATTTGTTGAAAACAGCAATAGCAATTATCTTCTTCAGTAGTAATTCAGCCAGTTGCCCAAAATTTTCTGGGATGTCTTTGGTTTTCAATGCTTGCAGCAAGGCCATACCATCGATCATTGTGGCACTGTTTTGTGGAATCACTTCGCAATGGCACACAATGGCTTATCAGCCGTCTCTTGACAACCTCTTCACAGAAATACTCGTATGATTTCTCATAAACATTTCCAACTTTTTCATCAGTTTGCTTGTAATTTAAAAAATTTGTGTACCCAGCATAACTTTTCTTGTGGTAGCATGCCTCAATTGCCACACAGTCTCTGTCCCTAATGTGGATTAAAATGGACTCATCTTTTTTTTTCTCTGCTGCTAGTTGTAATTTACCTGCATCAAATGTCTGGCTTTGAGTCAATTTTTGAATTGTTCT
Organism: Dendronephthya gigantea; assembly: GCF_004324835.1. Classification (NCBI taxonomy): domain Eukaryota; kingdom Metazoa; phylum Cnidaria; class Anthozoa; order Malacalcyonacea; family Nephtheidae; genus Dendronephthya; species Dendronephthya gigantea. The sequence continues at coordinate 1,325,336 of NW_021163051.1, forward strand.
TTTCTTGGTTACCTGGAAAAGTTACAGAAAGATGTTTTAACAACCCATTAAGTATTAGCGCTCTCTCTTTGACAATTAATTGACCAAAGTAGGATGCATTAGGGTTAACTCATTAAGTGCTATTGCTCCCCCTTTGAGTAAAATAATCTGGTATTAGGTGGAGTATACTAAAGTAGGACACATCAGGGCGCCTACCATGGTTCATTTAGTGCACTCTTATGTTAATAAACATTTTCTTCACTAACCGGGCAAGTGTATGTCAGTTCTTCTTTCTTGCATATTAAACACACTCTTGGTAAGACATGGGTGGATTTAGATCCAGCTGCAGCAGCTCATGAAAGTCTACCTCATGTCGTTGTGTATTCGTCTGAGTCAACCTTGGTTTTTTTCGCCGCAGGTTCGCTGATTTTGCTTTTGCCTGGTAAAGCTTTAGCGGAACGCTGTGCTCTTTCAATTTTAGTCTTGTCTGTAAACCTTTGGAAACAGTCGAGGTGATATTGCAAGCAATGCTGGGGAATTGTTTCATCGCTAGAGAATTTTTCTTTGTCGAGGTCTGTAAAGTACTCTAAAGAGTTTACTGCTACCTCATTTTGAGTGCCAGTTACGTCAACCATGTTCCAGCAACGTATAAATTTCAAAAGCAACACAGCAGTAAATTGTCGAAAGATTTCATTTGAAATATCACCAAAATGAATAACACATGAGGCTGCATCTTCCTCCATACTTGATTATTTCTCATGCAATGGTTCATTGTTTACAACCAAGACAATTCACATATCTCAAAATGTGCTGGAAGTTAAATTTTGTTAATGAAGCAGTGCATTCGGGGATAACCTATCTCCGATTACAACTAGTGGGTGATGCATTTTTAGGAATCTTATTGCAAAATCCTGTAGATTCAACGATTTTTATCATAAATTGCGAAGAAACTGCAGCAGTAAACCATGGGAACTTTCCGGATTTTAATTCAGTGTATTTTATTCTATAGAAACACATAGTTTTTTTTAGTTTAATGAGGTTTGCAACGAAACTGACACTTTTTGCCCATTAGACGACAGCTTACAAGTCATCAGTTAAATAAAACTGGTTAATGTATTTATTAGAGCAGTGGCAGTGACCTGAACCAGTAAACTGACAGGTTTCACAAATGCATATTCCAATATATTTTTGTGAATGTAAATTCTACTTTTTTGAGAATGCAAATCACTAACCTATAATATTCCTAGTTGACTCCATAGGTTTTGATTCACTGTCAAGGTTCACTTTATTTGTCACTGTGCTTCCTTTGTTAAAATCTATCTTGCTTTCCTTTGAATTGCTTTCTTCAGGACTTGAAATGTCCTTATCTCTCTTCAACAGGCAATGAAAAAAAGCATTTCTTTATCTTAAAACTTCCTGTAGCCAACACACAGTCGACTTCGTTTATCCTTTTTCATCATCCATGTATCAGAATCACAGCAGCTCATGGATACTGAGACTCGTTTTCATTTGCAATGTGGATCATAACAAAGCCTGCTATGTGAGGTGAGGGTTTTTCTCCAAACATAACTCTTTTAAGCGCATAAACCTTTGGATCGTGACTTTCATCCAAGTCTCTCCATAAATAATGATGGACAAGCATCTTTTGGAAGAAGGATTTGCAAATATATCTTAGAAATATCTCTGACAAGGCCAAGGAGAGCAAGCGTAATAACACTCCAAGCAGATTTCCAAGCAGGTGCTCTTGGAACCAAGACCTGAAATTTTGCATTTTGTGTCTCCAGTAACATGCATTAACTAAAGGTATAACGATACATGCATTCCAGTCATTTACTTAAATCGACAAATCAAACTAAACTTAAAAACATAAACACTAATGAAACTACAAATATGCATACAAACCATTATATTTCAGTACCTGAAGGGTGGATCCCTGTAGGACTTTCTCTACTAGTCTTTGCAAATATACTTTCCATTCTGTCTTGTACTTTTCTAGATGTTTAACTGATTAACAGTCACTAATACAGTATCTTTAATGAACTTAGTAACTAACATTACTTAGATATATTAGATTAAAATGAATTTGAATCAGATCCTCCAAAGGAAAAATATCAAAATACTAATGACATTATATTTTTGAAGTCAGTTTGCATTTGTGTGAGATAATTTTATACTTTCCCACGGCAAATATATAAAAGTATAATAATCTTTTTCTTATCCTGCATCCTTGTGAGGTTGACATCAGTTGTAGAAGGTCTTCCAGTAAATGCAACTGTTGCATGTTTGGGATCTGAAAATCCACTTTTCTTTGGCTTGTATGAGTGAATTAAAAATTAAACGAGACTTACCTGTAAGGTGAAGTTTGATTGTGATTCTACGAAGTCATTGGTCTGGAGCTAAGGAGTCAGGTGAGAGCGCGCGCGATCCACGAGGTTCATTCTTCAAAGATAGCAAGTGATCATATATACTTAGGGAAGGGAACACCTCATGCTACAACCTCATAAGGGGGGGCACCTGACTCCTTAGCTCCAGACCAATGACTTCGTAGAATCACAATCAAACTTCACCTTACAGGTAAGTCTCGTTTAATTTTTAATTCTACTTCACCATTGGTCTAAGTCGCTAAGGAGTCACGTGAGACTTCAAAGCTATATGATCACGAGTAAACCACAACAACAAATGTAATTATTACCGTATAACTTACAGAAAATTACTTGCTAAGAGAGTCCAACAACTCTTTACCATAATTTATGTCCTTGTTAATAGGCAACTGGTAAAACTTTTGGAATGTTTGGTCTGAATGCCACCCAGCACTCTTCATAATAATGTCCAGTGGAATCTGCTTGACAGAAGCAGCTGACGTGGATGCGGACCTTGTACTATGGGCAGCAAAAACCTCTGTATTTATACCAGCATTTGTTAACGTGGTCTTGATCCACCTGCTGACTGTATCCACATGAACTGGACTGTATGGTTTCTGATAGCTGATGAGCAGCTGGTTACTCCCCTGTCTCAATGGCTGTGTTCGTCTAACATACTCAGTTAAATACTTAACAATACATAAACTAGGATCAAGTGCATAAGCCACAAATTCCAAGTGATCTAAATGCCTCCCAGGTTTGGAGGTCTTTTACAATTTATCTAAAACAAAGACACATTTATCTGGGCTAAGTTGCATGCAACTGATTTTCAGTGCATGCAGTGTCTGCCGCCTTTATCCTGACAACAAAGCTAACAAAGTAACAACTTTAAGTGTTAAATCTTTCAAACTCAGTTTATTAGCAGGGTGCAAATTTCCAAGGTACTTCAATACAACTGCAATGTCCCAAGTTACACTATACCGTGGGAGTGAAGGTCGGTTCTCGAAAACTCCTTTCATAATCCTGCGGATCAACGGATGGGTGCCAAATGCCAAGCCATCCGGGAGAATAACATAAGAAGAAAGTGCACTACGTGCTGTGTTAACCGCACTATAACCAATACCAGTGTCATAGATCTCTGCCAAAAAATTCACCCCAATTTCTACAGGAGCTGAAATTGAATCAATTTGTCTTTCACTACAGTATAACTGCCATCGTTTAATGTACGGGTTGTACTGCTTGCGGGTACTTTCTCTCCAAGATTGGAGGACCAACTTGGCAGCTTGCTGTGAAAGACCTCGGTCTGCAAGGAATCCCCCGATACCTGGCATAGCAGTAACACTAGCTTGGGAAAAAGGGGATGAACAAGGCTGGGTTGACTTGGTTGTGTCAATATGTGCCTCCCAACTGGTAACTGAATTGGCTCTCGTATCAGCATTCTCATCACTCTTGGCCACCAAGATTGAGTTGGCCACTTCGGGATAACTAACAGTCCTGTGGCCTTGTCCGATTGAATCTTTTGTAAAACCTTCGGGAGTATGCTGAAAGGTGGAAAGGCATAAAATGAGTATGTTGACCATGAAATGGCAAATGCATTTATGGCACAAGCTTCAGGATCTGGTTTGAATGCAACAAAGGGTTTCAGCTTGTAGTTAAGTCTAGATGCAAATAGGTCTATATTAGGTGAAGCTTGGGCTTTAAAAACTGCCTGTGCAAAAACACTAGGATCAAGGGCCCATTCACTTGAGCCCAGAGCTTGTCGTGACTCTTTATCAGCCAGTGTATTGGTTACACCTGGTATATGTGCAGCAGAAAGCCAAACACCTTTGCTTACACACCAATCCCAGACTAATCTAGAAGCTGAATTGCACTCTCTCGAATGGCTAGTACCCATGTGGTTAATGGCAGCTACTGCAGTAGTATTATCAATGAGCACTCGAACATGCTTATCTTCCACATCACTGCAAAGAGCTTTTAGTGTCATAAGGACTGCTAATATCTCTAAATAATTTATATGGCAGAGTGACTCAGCAGGAGTCCAATGACCCCCTGTGCTAGCGTCTCCACGAACACCACCCCAACCAGTGGTTGAGGCATCAGTCTGCAGCATAAAATCATATTCCCCATGGCACACAACATTAAATGCACTGGGGAGGGAAATTGCCCACCAATGTAAATCTTCAATAGAAGATGGGGATAAAGACATAAGACAATTAAAATTGCCTTTGCTCTCCTTTAAAGCATCGTTCTTATCCATGTCAATAGTTCGATAATGCAGTGGGCCAAACATGACAGCAGGAAAACTTGCTGTCATCATGCCAACAAGAGAGGCAACTTCTTGGATTGTTGAGTTGAGTTTATTCGCTATCTCCAAACAAAGCTTAATCAATCTGTCTGCTTTCTCCTGTGTTAAATAAACTTTCATTTCTACTGAATCTAGAATAAACCCAAGGTAAGTTAAACGTTGAGTTGGAATCAAGACAGATTTCTCAGGATGAGTAATTAAGCCTAGGGAATCAAAGATATGCACAGTGGCTTTGACATTTGCAACACAATCAGCAAAGTCATCACTCTGTAGGTAGGAGTCATCAATATAACCAGATGACTGATGTCCCTGTTGTCTTAACGTGGCATAAACTGGCTTTAATAGTTTGGTGAACATGCGAGGGCAACATGCAAGCCCATTAGGAAAGCATACAAATTTGTAAAGTTGCCCATTCCAAATAAACTTTAAGTACTTTTGATCAGTAGATGAAATAGGTACCGAATAATAGGCATCTTTAAAATCCACTGAAGCCATGAAGCAATGTGGTTTCATCATGTTAATAGCAGATGAAAGGGTATCCATTTTAAAATGGTAATATGCAACATGTTCATTAAATTTTTTAAGGTTTAAAATCATCCTATATGACCCATCTTTCTTAGGAGTAAGAAAAATAGGTGAAATAAATTCCCCAGGTTCAGTATTACTGGGAACAATAACACCTTTTGCAAGCAGGCTATTAATTTCAGAGTCAATAATATGCCTCTCTTTGCTGCTAAACACTTTCTCCCGTGGGTATTGCACCTGAATGGGAAGGGACAAAAGTTCTATGTGTGCCCCTGTCACCATATCTAAAATGAACTCATCAGATGTTAACAATTTCCATTGTTGAACATATGATGATAATCTACCAGCCTTAAAGGTAGAAACCTCAAATTGAAAATATTCTAAAAGGTCAGGTATAAAGGAAACATAATCCTGTACCTGTACTGTAGTAAGTCTGGTTAAGATTTGTTCTTTCTCCACTGCTTCTGTTTGTATGGGGGACGGTCCTGCCTGCCCCCCTGTCTCCCCAAAAAAGAACCCCTAGATTTATTTGTCCAGTGCTCTTTGCCTTTTGCAGGTTGTCTTGGGGAGCCTGAATTGGTCATGGTGTTACCAATTTTATTTGAAGCTTTGATATTGTTGAGTTGAGACTGAAGCTCATCACCAAACAGGAACTCTGTTACAGGTCCATGTGGTGAACAAAGGGTTGCATATTCTTTGTTTAGGGATGGTTTAATGGCCTGCCTTCGGTGCATAGACAATTGATGAGTAGCATGACCAAGCAACGCCAGAGCATCAGCATTCATTGTTAAAAGCTTGCCTATATCAGGACCAGAAGTGCCTGAGGCGGGTTTTGTTAGCAATATTTCAGCTAACTGTGTTAAAGCTGTTCCGGCTTTTACAATGACTCGTTGTATACTGGCTACTTGAAGGTCTTGTCTTGTAGCCGAGCGGTTCAGTTTCATCCATATTTCAGGATTAACCTTCGGGACTGGGAGCTTAGCGCAGTTATTTGGGCGTAAGTACTGCCCCAGCTTTTGTTTAAGCTTTTCTTCGCCTAAAGGCGCCGAGAAACGGTTATTGACAATCTCAGCAAGTTTCTCGGTTATGTCATTAGACGTGTCCTCGTCATCGTTATAGTCACTCGCGATTTGGCTAAGCAAATCCGAGGACTCGACCATCGATTTGGGAGTATCGTCTTTTGGCGCCATAATCGCTCGAAGAACTGCCGAGTCGCTGTATGAGGCAGCATCGCTTTCATCGCCTGTGTGGGGATCATCTTCGATATTTGGGGCAATTCCAGTTTTTTGTTTCTTGTTATGGTGGCTGTCACTACTGGAGTCGTCGCGAACTCTTTTAAGGGACGATCCCAGCGAAGCAACAGAACTGGCCACGGCCGCCATATTCTTGTTCATTTCAGTCATCATTTTCACGAGCTCTTCTTTCGTTATTTCAACTGATTCAGCATCACGTTCCTCGCCAGTACCATCTGGCCCTAACAAAGCATTCTCTTCTGCCGCAGAAATCTCCTCAATCTGATCAGTTTCGGGATATTTTTCGCTATTTTTTGCCATACTAACTCTGAGGAACTTCTCGCCTCAAAGGAAAGTTTGCTATGAACCTCGTGGATCGCGCGCGCTCTCACGTGACTCCTTAGCGACTTAGACCAATGGTGAAGTAGAATCTTGTTTCCTCTTGGCTTGTATGAGTGAATCTTGTTTCCTCTTATAAACCAGCAACCTTGTACCCAGGGTCTTTACTCGTGGGGGGGGCTGGTCATGTGAACCCCCACGCCGGGCTAGAAAAGTGTTAAAATCGGACACATGACAACAGAAGGAGCATCTCTCTAGTCAGTTTGCACAAAGTAGTTGAAGAGTATATTAAAAAGGCAAAAGACAAAGAGTTGGCTGCGAAAATCGGAACTTGAGCGTTCCAGCAAGTGGCAAAAAAAATACTTATTTACAGCTGAGGATGATTGCAAGTTTCGTTTGGCAGAGATTTATCCAATTCTTTTGAGGGAGTTGCTATATTTCACCAAGATTCTTCGTAAAATGAAAACTTCAACCTTGTTGCATCCTTGCCAAAAAAAATACTTATTTACAGCTGAGGATGATTGCAAGTTTCGTTTGGCAGAGATTTATCCAATTCTTTTGAGGGAGTTGCTATATTTCACCAAGATTATTTGTAGAATGAAAACTTCAACCTTGTTGCATCCTTGGCAAATTCGGATTGTCAGAAACTATGGGGCGCCAATACTGACAATATTCACAAGAAATAAAATATCATTCCCATTCACAAAATATGTCGAATATGCATTCGCAAAGCAAAAAATGTCGAACTCACGTCAGTGATTCACGCATTTGCAAAAGGTCGAATTCGCATTCGCACGAAATGTGGAATTGGCATTCGCAAAAAAAGTCAAATTCGCATTCACAAAAAATGTCGAATTGGCATTCACAAAATATGTCGAATTCGCAAAAAATGTCAAATTGGCATTCACACTGTTCGCAAATTAAAATTTCCAGCCAAAAGTTTCCAGCCAAAATATTTCCTGCGCTTTCACAGCATTCATGAATTAAACATGGAGGATAGAATCGTCAACGGGGTTGTAGACCGGTTATTCAATCGAATAAACCAATAATCTGGGTCTCCAAATAACTCTCAGTCTCCACGTGTTTCATTACTGAATCTAGTACAACACATAATTTCAAATAGATAGGTATACCATTGTGTGAGTTTATGAGTTCGGTATACCAGCACTACCAGGAGTAGAAGAAGAGCTACGGAGTCGCTTTAACACTATCAGCCACAATACAATGCAGCAACCCATAACTTCGACCTCACCATTGTCCAACGAACCATCTACTACAAGCCTGGCAACCCGCATGCCTTATAATCCTTCAACATCGTACGAATGTTCAAGGCAATCGGCAACTAGCAGTAGGCGACAAAAGCGTACCATTAATAATGTATCTAAAGAAGAACCAACTGAGAGAGTCATGTATAAAGACTTTATCCTTCTTCCTCTAAACACGATCAATACTCCAAGAGGGAAAGAGAGAAGTAAGCTTGAGAAGGAAGGGTGCATGGTGCATGCTGTGCCACTCAGACAAAGTCAAACAGAAAAAGAAATAAAAAACGTGGTGTATTCAATATTTGCCGATAAGTTAGTTCAAAACACAAATGGGGAGAAAAGGTAAGAATCCGTGCTTTCATTAGGGGCAAGGCCCATACCATTTAATAATTCAAGTTGCCATGTAAAACATCATACTGACGTTTTAGGTGAGTGGGCGTTTCAAAACTACCCAGTTTTCAGTACTGTCGCCTTGTTGTTAAAAATATGTATGCTAGTTTACAAAAATTTCAGATGTACAAATATTTTGTCAACTGTATGTTCCCGGATCATACAAGTGCATACAAGGACAACAGAAAAGATGCGAGGTTTTCATGCCTTGCATTAAGGGGATACTATTTAATTTTAAGATCAGTGGTCTAGGGTTTAAATTTATTAGAGGGAGAATGGGAAATTTTGAGATTCTTACTTGAGATATCAAAAATCATCTTGCAAATTGTGATTTAGGCTTCATATAAGCAATTTAGTTGTTAGCTGTTACTGTATTTGGGTTTAGTGGGAGATTTGTTAAAGCTTCAGGGGGCCAAATAGTTGACCCACAAGTCTTAAACACACAAGTGGAACTACGAGGGTCTAAAACATATTTGTGGCGAAGGAGCGGTGTATGTCAAGCCACTCAGCCTTGACCAGATGATTTCAGATGATGACAGTGTTGATCGGGTAAGGTTTTTCTACTTTGTTTTGGATTTTTAGGGAAAACATTTTATCTCATTGCGGAAATCACTTATTGCTCTTTTTCTAGGATGAAGATATCAGAGGTTATCTATATCCCAACCAGAAAGTAGTACAATCAGTAAATACTAATTAGTAGATAAGTAGTATTTTAGTTTTGACTGATTTATTTATTAATCCTTAGAATTGCATTGCACCATGATATACACCAACATTAGCTTTACTCTGTCTGGTGCCAGATGATTTGGGCACCAGACTGGCAAAATTTTCTGGCACATATCAGAGTACATGAAAAAGTTGCCTTTTAAATAATTAACATTGTTGTTATGCTATAGTGCATGTATATACATACTAGTACTGTGTTAGTACTAGCTGGAATACAGGGGCCGGTTGTTCGAAAGGCATTTGGTTTAAACCGTGGATAAGCAAAATTTCAAAAACACTGTAATAGATCTTGTGAATGATTGAGCTTGCATCTTGTGCATTAAATATGTACTTCCATTGAAAATTAAACTATTTATATAGAAATATTTCAACTCAGTTGTTCAATAAATAGATCATTTTTTTTTCATTTTGAACTTATCCACTGTTTAAGCTAAATGCCTTTCAAACAACCAACCCCAGAATGCTAACTTTGAAGGACTATTCATTCACCTTTTTAAACCTTTGTTAAGGTCAACTTACCCTCCTCAAATGCAAGCAGCTCTGAAGCCTCCTTCAACTCAGCTAGGTTACACCCTTCAAGTACATCCAGCACTGATAGTTTAAGTTCCCCCATCTCTGAAAGTGCAGCTAGCTCAAGTTTTTTACAGCCAGCTACCACGAGTCTAAACAATTGTTCCACAGCCAGCAAGGTACATGTATATACATAACTAAGGTACATAACTGATGCTTTTTAGCTTCATTGTTATTATTGATTTTAATTATTGATGTTTTTTAATTTTAGAGTCAAGGGCCAACTGCAGTAGGAGACATTGGAAATGACGTTCAACCATTTAACATGCCTTCTACTGATACTTCACTGGTAAATATTTGTGTACTCACTTGAATTAAAGTGTAATGTTATGCACATTTCAACTTTTATCATAACCTAAAAACTTGAGAATATCATTGCCCTATTTATGACTCCACAAGACCCATTTGCTTATTGCAAACATAATAATGGCTACATATCAAATTAAAATGTATTTCATTTAGTTCTAATTATTGTTGATAATCAGCAAAATATTTTTCCTTACAGATGGAAAAAGATACTGCAATCATGAAGCTAAAAGAAATATTTCCAGAGAGAGATTTATCCTTCATACTTAATGAATGCAGTACATTCTTTGGTAACAAAATTGACATTGATGAAGCTATATCTGCAATTTTTGATGCTGGCGAAGGTAAACACAACGATTAGCTCTGAGTTGCGTTGCGTTTAGCCAGCGCACAGTGTAGGCACAGGCAACTTCGCCCTTTTTTTTACCTAAAATTAACTCTTTTCATTAGGGGAATGCTGCTTGAACTTCTGATTTTTCTTAACTACCAGCTCTCTCCGTTAGACAGTAAAATTAGTCTGGCAATGTGACTCAGTTGGTTAATTAAAAGAATTTAATTGTACTTTAGATCCACAACAAAAAACACTTGATCAGTTCATTGCAGACCTACGTCCAGATGACTATTTCACTGGACGTCCGCAACACCTGAGCATGGATTGCTTAGGTAAAAATTTCAACCTCCAATGCCTCTCAGTTTACAAAAAACCACATATGTCTTTAACAAGACGCCCTGAAGTAGTGTTCATCAATGAGATTGGTATTGATGCTGGTGCCCCAACCAAAGAGTATTTTTGTGTTGGAATGGCAGCACTGGCAAAGGATCCTATAAGTGCTGGGATGGGAGTTATCCCTTATTTGAGGGTAAAATAGATCATAAACTTCCTATTTTAAATCCCTTCTTGCAGCAGTGTGGTATGTATGTTGCAGTAGAAAAGTTTATAACACAGTATTTTACATGGTGGCCCTGGTCTACATGATTTGTCCACTGTCTTAAAGGAATACCTCATTTCTGGTGAAACACAGCGGGATAGACCGTCCCTGATGACATTCCAGATTCTGAACTATTGGCAGTTATCTGTAAGGTAATTGCCATAATTACTCAAACGTAACTGCTGCTCTCAAATAAATGCTGCACCTTCTCCTATTGATACTGTGTAAATAAATAAGTAAAATAAATGTGATAAATGCAAAGTTGCTCAATTACAAGTATATAATTTCTGATATGTTAAACTTTGCAGATTCAGACAGAAAGTACCAGTTCGACTGACAATTCCCATACTTAGCTGGATATCCATGATCAACTCCTTCTTTCACTTTTGGAATCTGAGTTCCCATATGTGCTTTCACTATCCAATATTGGCCTTGCAGCATGGCATGTAATGTTGCACTTTGTTGTTAATAAACGGCAAAAGCAGATAACCGATATCCGGGAAAATAATCTATATCCGGGATGGCATGGAAACAATATCTCTTTGCTCTTTTTTAAGAAGGCAACCAGCATTTACCAATTAAGTGTTTCCACAGTCTTCTGATCTTTCAGTCTCTGCTGAGCAAATAATATGTTTAATCAATGGTGTTACAGAAGATGTGCAGAAGGCAGAGGCTTTTCATTTCTTTTTGGACTACATAAAGCAACTGAAGACAGCAGAAGGTACATAAAAGTTGACAATATTTTAAAGAGCTATACAGCATAGATTGCATTGCAGTTTGTAGAGATTTCTAAATTTAAATAGAATTTTAACTGTAGATAAGTGCTAGTTTGAATATTAATCAATGAAATGTACCAACCAATTGCACTGAAGGTTGTGCTCTCAACAACAATAACATAATGAAGTAAAAAACTCAGTTTAGCACATTTGGTCTCATTGCCTGATTGAATGTGGTGAATAAATCATGCCTGAAATGTGGAGTGCACATAATTAAAAAAATTATCTGATTTATTTAATACTAAATATTTGTAATTTTTCAGATCCTGATTTAGTTGTACCATCAACAACCAACCTCCTCCAGTTTTGGACTGGTGACAGTAGTCTTTCTACCGAAGTTAACCTTTCTGTTGATTTACTTGCGGATCAGACTAAAACATTTCACAATGGTTTTGCAGACTTTGAAAAAGCAATGAACACAGCTTTAGGGTTTTGTGCTAAAGGATATGGACAGTTTTAAGGATGAGACCAGAAACTATAATCTGTCAAAGCACAGTTCATTACATGAAAGGTTTTAATATTATTATTATGTTATGGTTGTGGACTAAGTTGCAATTTGTTAGCCACCTCGTTTTTGTTTAATTGAAGGATACCAAACTCCGAAGGACTTACAAAAATTGTCTTAATATAGTCAGTAATTATGTATTTATGATGTCACCGTCATTGACAATATTATCGTCATCAGAAGCAACAACTGGGCCATCTTCATCAACATCATAATACTGTAACTGCTCATCATTACCATCAATTACATCACAAACTGCTGTACAATGAGAGTTTGCTGATGCCAGCATGCCACTCACCCAAAGTTGATATGGGCTTTGATTTTCTTTTGTGCTTATAGGATGCTGATTCCATTGTTCTGCAAATTCTGTGAGTGCCTTATTTATATGTGGCAAGTAGATAAAGTGCAAACAAAACAGGTGGACTTCATGGAGAGGGTCAAGAAGATTATTCTCTTCCATATAGAAGAATATATTTCTAAATTTACACAAAACACAACGATACACATCTCTCCATAATCTTTCGATTCGTTGGTTGTGTAGGGATGAACCTGTAATAATGCTTCGTCGAATTTGTTGCCTGAAGATCGTCTGACTGTAAAAGGTCAGGCGTGAAACACTGTGTAGTGACGACAATATTTTAAGATAAATTCAATGATTCGCTCTACTTGTAATTAGTATTGAGCACTCTTTTATCCATTACAAACAATTACACTTGGATATATATAGATATATATATATATATATATATATATATTAATATATATATATATATGTGCGCCGGAGTTAACGGCAGAACAGGCGTCTTGTTTTATTCTGTAATTGCAGTCGACGCCGGCTGCTAAAAGTTTTATACTTTATAAATATAGTGTGTATTTTTGATACCAAAATTCAAATTACACTTTCAAAAACACTTTTTGAAGTTAAAGCAAAGGACTTGCAAAGGTGTAATAGCCTTTTACAGGTTTATGCGTTTGCATAAAAAGCTGAAAATTTAACAAATAAACAGCATACAAAACTGAAAAGTATAAAAATACGGCTCATTCTTATCGCGAAACAAATACGAAATAAACAAAGTAAACACGTACCCTTTACCTTTGAAAACATTTATAAGTTTGGAGATTATGAAATATTCCTCTTACACGGCCTTGTCTTGACCGTATCCACGTTCATCTTTGCTAACTGTCATGCTTCACATATCTTGTTTCTTCTCGTTTTACTTTCTTTGCACAAAGTTTATGAAACGCTTTTACAAAAATGTTTACGAAATGACAGTTAATATAAATTGCTGACGTTCTCATTGAAATACAAACTTTCTGTCTTAGCCAATCAGAATGTTCGTTGATTACCGGACTTACTCGCGCATGCGCATAACTTACACACTTTAACCACCCAACGTCGACCGTCCATGACAAAGAATTTGGACAACTTTGGATTCGCCTATGTTCTACCGGGTTCCGGGTGTAATTCCTAATCTCCGAGCAGAATTAGTACCCTCGCAGGCGCTCCGCGCCCGCTCGGGTATAAGTATAAGTATAAGTATAAGTATAAGTATAAGTATAAGTAGTACAAGTATAAGTATGAGTATTAGTATGAGAATGAGTATGAGTATGAGTATGAGTATAAGTATAAGTATAAGTATAAATATAGATACAAATATAAATATAAACACAAATATAAATATAAATATAAATATAAGTATAAGTATAAGTATAAGTATAAGTATAAGTATAAGTATAAGTATAAGTATAAGTATAAGTATAAGTATAAGTATAAAATATAAAATATAAAATATGGGGTATAAAATATAAAATATAAAATATAAAATATAAAATATAAAATATAAAATATAAAATATAAAATATAAAATATAAAATATGGGGTATAAAATATGGGGTATAAAATATAAAATATAAAATATAAAATATAAAATATAAAATATAAAATATAAAATATAAAATATAAAATATAAAATATAAAATATAACATATAAAATATAAAATATAAACATAAATATAAACATACAAACTCCATATAACGTGAACAAGCTATATAACGTGAACGTTTATTAGTTTCCCCATTTATCAACTCCGACAACTCGTATATAGATATATACACACAAAAACTGTGTATACCATGAGCATGTCTCTTTACCCAAATATCAACTCGTATATAATAAGTTCTATATAAAATATTTCTTAAGTATTTGTATAACTACAGTTTTGTTTTTGTATGATATTGCATCTTTTCCAAGTAACTTCTCCAAGAACTATAGACGATTTGGTTGAAAACATTCGAAATGAAAACAGAATGTTTTTCATCATTAAATTAACAAACAAAAACTCGCAATTACAAAGTACCACAATTGGTTTTGAAACGATTTGCATTGAAAATTGTTTTTAAAAATTGTCCAGTGTAACATCACCTTATATTTTTCTACTCTTGGTCAAGTCTTTATGAGATAGATTTCCTTACCACTTTGGTAACATAACTACTTCGTAAAGAAGGTTTGATGTTCACTTTCTATTGAATAGCAAGGTTTCCAAAGGTCTGATTAAGATATTGCCAGTGTTCCTCTTTAAGAAGTGGGGTAATCTGCTTGGCAATAAAGGAGTGGCATGGTTGAAAAAACGGCTGCTTCTGCCGTACACACGTTGGAACACAATGGAAAGGAAACATTTGCTGGCCTGCTTTGAAGCCGTCCTTCATGAGTCCATGTTCGCACCATCTTTGAGACAATGACCAGGTCTGAAGGAGGTCTTCCAATAAAACCACCGGGTTTTAAGGTATTTCTACAGCCAAAACATACGGAGGTTTGTTGTGGACACATGTTTAGTAAATAAACTAGAAATACATTGCATGCAAAGTCCCCTCGCCTGACGCAATAAACTTTAAACAATAAACAATATTTAAAGCTATAAACAATATTTCCATCACTGAAATTCTATGATACTCGTTTCTGCTGAATGATCGAAGTCGTAAAGTAAAATCCTATATCTTGGTAGAATTATAAAGTCGACTCTCGAGCTATCAAATTCGACTATAATATAATCATAATTGTGCAACGAATAGTTTTAAATACTACAATTCTTAGCGAAATTTCAATTACTTTTTAAACAAATTCACCTTTAAAAATAAATACTTTTCAAATCCAAATCATTTCAACGATATATTGACGAATAAATTCAAAGAGGGGTCATACATTTGTTGATAAATCCACATATTAAACTTACAAAACAATAGTATACTTTAAAATACCGAAATCTACCCATTTACCTGTTCAAAAACACTTTAAAAATGCTTCAGAATCGTAGATATTTCACCATCCATTAGAATGAAAATTTTTCTATCCAAAGGTATCTTTTACATTATATTTTAATCAATTTTACAAGTCAATTTTTCGTATATTTTTAAGACCATCCAAATGAAAAATATTATTTAAAAAAAGGTTTATAATTCAAAATATCAGTTATGCTGACGTGACCCAAATTTTAATTTAGCCAATCGCATGTTTGTAAACGTTTGCTAGTTACCAGTTTTAACTCGTCTTAAACTCACGCATGCGCATAACTTACAAAAACGCCCAACGTCCATGACATAATGGCGGACAACTTTCATTTCGCATTTGCATTCCCGGGCGTAATTAAAATCTCCGGGCGGAATTAGTACCCTCGCCGGTGCTTCGCACCGGCTCGGGGATTATAAACATATCTTGCTCCGGAGAAGGGTAGTTATATTGACTCGCCGTGGTGGTTGAACATAAAAAGCATTGGTTGACCATTGATGTTTGGTATGCGGGATGCATTGATGAGGAAGCTGCTAATTGAAACCGTAACGCACCTTGTTTCGGTGCAAGTTGATTCGGAAAAGCTTGAGGAAGTTGTACAGAAGTTGGCAAAACTGAGGCACAAGGTGGTGATGGTGGAATGTATGACGACGCTCTTTGGTCTACTAGATTTCGTTGATCTGTATTCGAAGTAATTCTTGGCCTGACAACAACATCGCGTGATGGGTGCTTAGCTTTGCTTCTCTTTTTCGGTGCTTGGTTAGGCTTTTTCCCTCTGCCTGCTGGCATGCCGTGTGCTATAGATTTGCTATAAATAATTCCACCAGTTTTGCGTTTAGTCGCAACTAAACATTTCAAAAATGCGTCGAGTCGATTGAGCTTGACACTTGCAGCAACAGCTTGGGCGCAGACAAATACCGACGTGTAGCCAGGGCAATCTTGGCACTCGCACTTTCCATTGGCATGGAAAACAACAACATGAGGTTTTTTCAGATTTGATGAAGAAGGAACAATGGCGGTTTGGTATGTTCCTTCCGGCAGAACACTTACCTTATCTTCTAGACTGCAGGCTTTTGCGATAACATGAACCAAAACATCACAAGGTATCCAGTCAACGCCAGCTCTCGAGAATGTTTCCATGAGAGGATGGCTATCATCTTGCAAGGCACGTGAAACTGCTGAAGTAACTGTATCAAAACCACCCCCCACGCCGGTAGTGTGAATTTTTTGAATAGCCGTTTCCTTTTGTTTGTCTGTCATCTTGCTCCAATCCGACGCAGTTACCAAAATGTTTTTGAATTTGTCTCGTAGCTCATATTCACCTTGACCGAGAATGGCCAACGCTATCTCTTTTTCTTGAATGTCGACCAGCTTCTGTAGTGTTGTAGCAAAAAAGTACTCTTAACGCTTATAACACTTTCCTGAAACTCCTGCGCTTTAAGCTTAATGAACCAGTCGTAAAATGTTAAACCGCTGGGATGAGCGTTTGAACATCTCTGTTTCAATACCCCTAGAAGATTCTGAAATTCTTCATTGCTCGTTGCTTCTGTCAAACCACTTTCGAAAACATCACCATTTTGTTTCCCAAATACATCCGAAATTACATCGTTCTTGACGTCTCCCGTAATTCCTAACTCAATAAGCTTTCTTTCTAGATTCTTCTTCAAATGTATTTCACAGAGAAGGTGTGTAGCTCGTTCAAAATGTCTGCTGAACCCGTTCGCTACCGCCTTCTCGTCATCTGTTCCGAAAGCCATTAGGGTTGATAATCCTGGTTCTAAAGTCTTAAGCGAAGACGCAAATGTCGAATAGGTTTCTTCCGTCTTTCTTTCATGTATCAGAACTGGACCAATTAACGTTGGATGTTTCTTTTCTCTCGTTTCCAGTAACAAATGCTGGTATGAAATGGGTGTGACATTGAATTGTCCAATGTTGAATGTTGGATCAACTGTATGTATGTATGTATGTAACCTTTATTTAAAAACTTGATCGACGCTAGCCTCATCAACATTTGCTGGTTTCCATGAGGGGCGTCGATATACATGCAAAAGGAAAGTAAAAAATAACTATTTACAGACGAAACATGAAAGAAGAGAGAAGGTACAAAGTTAGTAGAAAATATGTACATTAAATTTTTACTTATTATATTGGTGTGACCCTATTCAATTGATAATTCGTTTGAAAACGTATTCTGATTCTGCTAATTTTGCTTCCAGAGAAAGGCTATTCCAAAGTTTCGCGCCACTATATTTGAAACTCTTTTTAAGGAAATCCCTTTTCGGAAGAGGAAGAGCTAGATCAGTTAATGTATTTCTTAGATTATAATTACCTTGCAACGTGCTAATCCTGGTGAATGAATTTTTCAGGTTGGGCGCGCTCAAATTATTTAATATTCTGTACATTAATATAGATTGATTACGTATACGTCTTTCCTCTAAAGTTAACCACCCAAGAGATGCGAGAACGTCAGCCGAATTGACCTCATAGTTTGCCCCGGCAATTATGACATTGAATTGTCCAATGTTGAATGTTGGATCAACTGTCAGAGGCTTAAATTCAGTTTTGGTACAACAGAATCGTCTCAAGTCATTTAATTGCCTTTTAGATGCCAAAACACATAGAGGTTCACCACCTACTCTGACGTCACTAATGAATGAAGTTTCTTTGTTGTCATTCTGCTTCTTGCTTGCACCAAGTAACAAATACCACGGATCATCAACTTTTCCCCTCCCAAACATGTTTTTCCGTTGCGAAATAGGCATTTCTTTAACAGCTTTTTTGCATTTTAGATCGCTGGATTGCTGACAATTTCGCGGCAGTTGACCAATCCCGACACAGGAGATTATTCCACCGAGATCTTCACTAATAACATGGCGTAAAGCCTCACAAGGTCGCTTGTTTTGTGAAGCTGTTTCTAAAAGGACTTTTGTGCTCTTCCATGTTCTGACATATTCGCGATCATTTCTCTTGGAATTGCCATGTTTATAATGTTGCACTGGATGCTCTTCCCCGTCTTTAAAAGAGTATTGCACCAAGCCATAACGGTAAATTTCTTTGTCAGGAACTGGACAACAAAAATAAAACAAAATTAAAAATCAAAACAACCGACCATTAGCGTCAATGCTACCAAACAAAAAAACTCATTATAAATTTATGAAGAAAAGAGGTTTAATATTTAAAAGCATATCGTATACTCACGCTGTATGATGTCTATCCGTTTCCTTACATCATTATTTGTGTCATACTTCAGCGCGAAATACCCTCTTTTTAGCGTCACAACGTTTTCGCCATTTTTCTCTTTGGTCGGGTGTATGGTGATATCTTCCTCATTAGTCACTGTATAATAGAATTTATGGCAACTGTTATTGATCCACACTCCCATGTCATCACATTTTATGTCCTTCACGTTGGAAAGTGATCGCATGTCTACTATAAATGTGCAATGGTGCTGTACTTGCAGCGGCTGAGTAGTGCAAACTTTTGAATCAAGGAAGTCTATTTCTTTAATTAGAAGGTTCATGACTTCAATTGGCTTTAGCACTTGACGGTCTTTAGTATAAATGGGAAGGTTTATGTTTCTATTGTAAAATTCTATTTCTTCCAACACCACCACATCGCTTGTTATACTGCTTTCCGAATTGCTAAGCACATCTGTTGATGAATTATTTGGATGTTGTTCTTCTGATCCTATATCCAAAAATGTCTCAGCTTGGTCTTCTGCATGAGAAAAATATTTTACCTAACATAACTGCAAATTGAACAAAGATGAAAAGAAAGGAAAGAAAGGAGCAAAAAAACATATATATATATAAAATATATATATATATATATATATATATATATATATATTATACCATTCAAAAATTAATAGTATAAAATTAATATATATATATATATATATATATATATATATGAATGTAATTTCGCTGCTAAATAGTTTATATATATATATATATAGAGATATATATATATATATATATATACATATATATATATATATGAATGTAACTTCGCTGCTAAATAGTTTATATATATATATATATAAATATATATATATATACATATATATATATATATATATATATATATATATGAATGTAACTTCGCTGCTAAATAGTTTATATATATATATATATATATATATATATATATATATATATATATATATATATATATATATATATATATGAATGTAACTTCGCTGCTAAATAGTTCATATATTCCACATGTTTTACTCCTGAAAAGGCCCTCGCTAGATTGACAACATTAACACGCGCGGCTGGAAGTAAAACACGCGTGTCTCAGGGACAGCGGAACAAATTACCCCCCCCCCCCACTTAACAATGTTCCGCCGTCCCTGTGTGTGGAGGTAAAATTTGGCCTCAAAAATTTTGGCTGTCCAGTTTTATTGAGTTCAATTGTCCATACTGATTTACTGGTGTACTGACTGATTCTGATATAAAAAAAATATTACTTGGAAAGCTGGTCTGCCATCAATCCCTGAGCACTTGAGACGTTTTATTATCCATTGGATAAGCACATTGCAGGATGATGGACTACAATCTTTGGTGGTGATCAAGATACCATTGCCATTTCCTCCTACTTCACTTCCAATACAATGGGTATCCACCAGAAAAAATGACTCAGCATGTATCCCAAGAACAAATGTGTAAGGACTACATGTGTACAAACCAACACATGTCTTTTCACTAACTGCTTTTTGACCAAGAGATTTCATAAGTTCTTCATGCCCGCCATATGAAAACACTTTCTTTCCTTTTACAAACTCTTCTGATAGTTCATATGAGAAAGTCAAAAGATTTATTGATTTCAAAATATCATAAGCCTCTGATACATCATAGGTTGATGTTAAATCTCTTGAACCATGCAATTGCAAGGGAAGGTTGTTGATCATATGTTCACTAATGTCAATGATTCTTCTCCAATTAACTTCTCTAGCTTCTGCAATATCATGCAAAATCTGATCACATATTCCAAGACCCAGAAACGCGCAGCAGTTAGTTCCATCATTGACTGGGGCTTGCAATGTCTGTGCGAATGATGTCATTTCATTGAGTACAGCAAACTTCCCATCTAATCTTTCAAGTGCTGTAACTGCCAGGTGTTTCAAAATCAGCTGATTCTCAGGTTGACTGGTGAGTATGTCCAACACTTGAGCTGCAGTAGGTCTTTGGTTTGGTAGAAAATTTGAACAAAGTTTAAAACATTCCTCCACTTGCCACCACTCTGATACCCGAATACTCTCATACTTCTCATCATGAAGTGGGATGCAATGATTCATCAATAAATCCTTATCAAAGGATAGTCCTGTATTTTCAAGTTCCTTATTGTATGGGCTCATCACATTTGGGTTTAAAATGGAATACATCACCATTCCCAAAGACCATATATCACATTGCTGAAACTTGACTTGCATTCTTAAGACTTTCCAAATAAAGTTCTGGTGCCATGTACATTGGAGTTCCACGAAAAATTGAATCTGTCCTTGACTTAAGTAGTGAGTGCATTTGAAATTGAAGGCTTCTGCTCAGTCCAAAGTCAGCAAGTTTGGAAACTATTGGGCACTGGGCAAATGTTTGCTCCAACTCCTGGTCTTGTTTGGAGGTGTAGTGCAAGTTGCTCACAAGAACATTGCTAGGCTTTAGATCTCTGTGTGCAATGTTTCTTTTGTGGAGGAAATCAAGCCCAGATGCTATGTCTTTTGCACATACTGGTACAATTTCATGAAAAGAAGAGAAGTCGTATTCGTCATCCACAAAATGTACAAAATCTTCCAACGTTGTGACTGCTTTATCTGGGCCAAATGGATTAAAGTCAAATACAGAGTATTCCATAACAATTGCAAATGGGTTATCACAAAACGCTTGAAATTGAGAGATATTGTCATGTCCCTTTAAATCATTCAACATTTTGGCCTCTTTGATAAATCTTTTCTTTGCATCTCCTGACTCACTTTTCAGCTTTTTAATGACGACTCTCTCTTTTGTACTCAAATATTTTCCAATATAAACTTGCCCGTAATCTCCACTTGCTAACTCTCTTTTGATTTTGACTTGATTCCAAACAAAACGTGGAAGACCATAATCAACTTTTGTTTTGCTTTTTAACAATGACCGTAGTTTAAACGCCCCCGCCATTGTTGAAAGACGGCGGGAAACAGGAAAATATTGCTTCCACTAGTCTTAGCCATACTTTCAAATTTCAATTTCAAATTATTTTAAAAATTTTTATCATCGATGCAAGGCATGTCCAGAACAAAATTTGTGTTTAATGGTTCAAACTGTGGTTAGTTAGGACATAGCCCTGGTCGCAGTGCAATACAACGGTATCTGCAAAATACTATACTGTATATAGTACGTAATTTGATTTCTAGTAAATAAAAGACCAATACAGCTATACTAACAATAGTTGCTTGGGTGCTTTGGTGATTAAGTTGCAGTTTTTAAGTTTTTGTCGACTAATGGCGAAAGTTTCTTTAATTAATAAGCCACCACAGGCACTGACTGGCAATTAAAACTAATCTTTTCCAGCCAAACTACATGGGACAAATGTATATTTTTCAAGTTAGATAGAACAGGATTCTTGATGTAAGTTTTTATTCGAGATGTTTTGAAACTACAAATTTTAACCAATTTCGTCGGCATGGGAATTTCAAAATACGCAATAAAAAATGTTCATGTAGGGCTTTTACTTATTTTGGATAAATGCACCATTTTTGGTATTTGCAATATATATTGAGGGATAAAAACAAAGCAACATTTACAACATGGCATTGCAGTAATGAAGAAATACATTAAATAACAACAAACCATAACATTGTCACAATGGTATATCTCCACTTTAAAACTCTCATTTACTATTTTATTTAAAATAGTAAATTCCAAGTCCGTTTTTTCCATGTCCGCGTTTTCCATGTCCGCGTTTTCCATGTCCGTGTGTCCGTGTCCGCATTTTCCAGCTAACCTATCCCAAGTAAGCTGGCAATGCTAGACCATGAAAAGTGAATTTCTCGAAGTGCCTCTATTTGCTGTCTTGTGATTATCACTCGCGGCCACTTGGGCCCACGTATTCTTTCACTTTGACACAAAAAATTTAACCAACTCAACAAATCAGTCGTATTTTGAACGAAGCGGTAGTAACTTCCTTCAAACGCAGTACAGCTGCTGAAAGTCATCACATAACTGCATGTCATAGCCACCCGCTGCGTCTCTTTCCCTAGTTATTTCAGTAACTCTTTCCATTATTGCTTGAAGAAGACGAAGACATTCCTCTGCTCTGACAATTAATGTTTCAACGTATCCTACGTTATCATATTCATCCGCATATTCACCCGCATATCTCAACAAAAAGGTTTTGTGCGCTTTCCAAAACAGAATGTAAATCCGCCATATTGGTCAGCAGTGAACTGAGTGCAATTATAGCTCAGTGACTGAGTGGCAGTGATGTACCAGTGAGCTGACATATTTTGCGAATGCGAATTCAAACATTTTTTGTGAATTCAAATTCGACTTTTTGCAAATGCGAATCACTGACGTGTATTTGGCATTTTGCGAATGCGAATTCGACATTTTTTGCTTTGCAAATGCAAATTTGACATATTTTGTGAATGGGAATGATATTTAATTTCTTGCAAATATTGTCAGTATTGGCGCCCCATAAGAAACCTTCCTGTGGAAATATTCCAATTGTTAAAGGATACTTTTTTAATAGGTGGTTACGGTAATATTGTGAAGAAAACAAAGTCAGTTGAACAGCTGGAAATATCAACCTTGGATGCTCTTTTTAACTGGGTAAAGTATGCTGCTGGCAGCAATGCAACTTCTGCAACTATAGGAACAAACTTGTTTTCAAAATTATCGAAAGATGGTTCATGCTGCAAAGCAATAATTTTACCAGAACATCCATTTGATGTTAAATACTCTTATACACAAGAAAATATTCAGTTTGTAAGTAGATATGGCTGCTGGAATGTATTTGACATTCCTCAACACGTTCTTTCTTAATTTTTGGTTATGGTTGACGTTTATTTACCATGTTGACTAATTAATTATCCATGAGGCATGCTTGTAGAAAAGTCCCATAGCTACCTAGTGCTTGGCCAAAACAAATATTATTCTACGAAAGTATTCAATTATTCTAAAGAGGAAATAAAATAATGACATTTCAGGGACTTGCTCAAATGGCGACTGTCTGTTTATAAACATGTTAAAATATGCAAAAGTGGACACCAATTTGTTGAATAATTAGATTATTAAAGCAAAAATGCATCAACAATTTTACACAACAGTGTATTCAATATATTAAAAACATGTACTGTACTGGGCGTCCCAGAAAAAAGTTATCCGGTTTGATTCACAATAGCTTCTAAACTAGCTAAGCTATTAAACTAAGCTAGCTAAGCTACTATTCACTAGATAGAGGGAAGACTAACTTAGATTTTGATATATTACAGTTGAATTTTACTAAAAATTTACGGAGATATCAATGTTCAAAATTGGTAGCATATTTCTGGATGTGTCTAAATTATGCAAAAAATGCAGTATCAAATATTAATCAAGCTTTTCTCAACTGAAACATGTACTATTAGCAGTAAATAAACACACCCATACTCTTTGTGGCATATTCAGGATAAACTGAAAATAAAACACATTTAAACCATAATTCCATAACTCATAAGGCACAGCATTCGAACAAAACGTAACAAAAACAATAGCGCTGATACTATTATATGTGTAATTGCAAAAAGGCTGTATTATCCCTGAGCCGGTGCGGAGCACCGTGCGAGGGTACTAATTCCGCCCGGAGATTAGGAATTACACCCGGGACCCGGGAGAACATAGCGGAATCCAAAGTTGCCCAAATGTCATGGACGTTCAATGGTCATGGTACTTGTGCGCATGCGCGAAATGCAAACGAGTGTAGACTGGTAATCAGCAACTTCCTGATTGGCTAAGACGAAACGTTTGTGTTTCAGTGAAAAACGTCAGCAATTTAACTGTCATTTTGCAAACTTTTTTTTAAAAAAATCTTTCGTAAACAAAATATGAAATGTGGAATCAAATAACAGATAAAACACTGGGAAGAGTTTAAAATATTATCAGAACTGGAGGATTTAGCGGTGAAAAGGAACAACTCGATTATAATCCTTGAAATGGTAGGAGTCTATTTTGTTTATTTCGAGGTTTATTTCGTGTTTGTTGTACGAATACATTTTATGACCTTGGTACAGTATGTCGTTTTGCTTGGTTTTGCGAAGACGTGACCGACTATTTAAGGCTTTACATCATCGTTTTAACTTCCAAAAGAGTCCTTAAAAGTGTAATTCGGAGTTTTAATATAACAAATATCACTTTAAATGTTTATATATAGTCGACTGCAATCACTGCATGAATTTAATAATCGAAAAACAACTTTCGACGTTCACTGCTTGGTTATTTATATTATTTGGGCTGTTTTGATGTTTTGAAGGTTTAGCTATAATGAAGTATTACTAAACTGTGAAAGTATATAACTTAATGCAACGGAAAGCAGCAGGAAAACGGGTGATTTCACTTCACCTTTACGACTGTCAACTATGTTTGTTTCCGAAATATTTGAAACATCAGCTATCGGCTTTACATTTAGGACATTTCATAATATTGAAGGTTAAGTCTGGCTAGCTCAGGAAATATTTTGCTTCCTTTGAAATGGCGAGGGGTTGCTGCATGCATGTATTTCTAGTTTTCTTCATTAAATAATAATACTTTGTTTCATAATAAACAATTTGTCAAGTGTAATTTATTTACTGCTAATAGTGCATGTTTCAGTTGAGAAAAGCTTGATTAATGTTTGATACAGCGTTTTTTGCATGATTTAGACACATCCAGAAATATGCTACCAATTTTGAACATTGATATCTCATTAAACATTAAATTTTTAGGTAAAATACAACTGTAATATATCAAAATCTAAGTTAAGTGGGAACATGCAGTTCATTATTCATATTTTCATATCACAGCCCAATTATTTATTGATATACAGCTCATTGGTATTTAGGCAAGCCATGAAGTAAGCCAATGAGCGGCAGCTATTTTGCCTATATGCGTGGCGGCCGATACAGCCTTTTGATTGGCTAATAGCTTTTTTGCCTAACCAAGACGAATTTGCCAGTCGGCGTTAGATCATATCAAACTAACGTACATGATGTCATAAAATTTTCAATAACCCTAACCCTAACCGTAATTAAGGTAAAGCCAGAGATACTATTACATAAGTATATGATCACTCCTATACTGAGTATGAGGGTAACAGACATTTACACTTTCGTGTACATTTATAAATGTATCATTCATCGCTATTTTTATTTTATCATTTTTATGAACCAGCTCTAGGAAGACTTCATGTAAGACTTCTGTTATTATACTTCCGTTATTGCAAAATTTATGATGTCATGTACGTTAGTTCGATATGATCTAACGCCGACCGAATTTGCCTAACTTGAAGTAATCAGGAAGCCTTATGATTGGGTAATTTTTTTAAATTCTATTCTTTCATCGGCTTGCAGATTTTGCCTATCTTTGGCGAGTTGAACCAATCACTGTGCTTGTAAGCATGCCTGTGTTAGTCATGTTAGACAAAGACTAGGCAAAGAGTGGAAACATGCCTTTTCAATCGCTCTGAGCATCGAAGGATTAAATTTCGAAGTTAGCTTCTGCTTTTTCGCATTTTACAATGTCTCCATTGTCTTGTAGTGATTTGTATGAGCCATTAGAACGATATAGAGTGTCTAAATGACTTGATATTTATGCGACGTTTCGATCTTGGTATTTATGAAGGCGACACGCTCAAGGCCAAGCCCAAATTTTTGTGTGGAGTTATATGTGCCAAAGCACGCTCGTAATGGCGAGAAAAAGGCTTGTACTGCAATAAGCTAACTATATTTTGTTTATTCCATGCCAGGCTTCTATTTAACTGTGTTTTTAGATCTCAAATCGCAAAATGATTGTCGAAAAACAACAAGCATGGCTAGTTCTTTTAGTATTCAAATATAAATTTACATGTCTGCACTGGCCGGGTCAAAGGTTGCTATAGATGACCTATATAACCTAAATATGATATGAAAGACGCAAACTTAGCATGTTCACTTTTAGTTACTTATTATTATTCGTATTCCTGATGTATATCACATGTATAAATACGTTCATATGAAAATTATGAGTGAATATACATCATGATGTTGACATTGTAACTCTGCTGTCAGTCTGCAATATAATTGTCTGATACTTGATCTAGCGTGA
Source organism: Dendronephthya gigantea (assembly GCF_004324835.1). NCBI lineage: Eukaryota > Metazoa > Cnidaria > Anthozoa > Malacalcyonacea > Nephtheidae > Dendronephthya > Dendronephthya gigantea. The sequence goes on from NW_021163051.1 coordinate 1,352,121, forward strand.
TTTTAATGTCCTGTTTTGAATATTTTCCTACTTCTCCTAAGTTCTGATGCTTCAGCTTTGGCCCTAGTACTAGTAGGTAACAATAATGCTCAAAGTTGGGACTACTCAAAGTAGGGACTAAGGAACACTTTGGGAATAAGTAGATTCTCCCCTCAATGTCATCTCAAAAACAATTATTAGCGTATATTATTAAAAGTGTATCCTAGGCATGCTGATGAGCCCTAATATGGGGCGAAGCAGTTCAGATGGTAGTCTCAAGACTATCATTTAAAAAATCAAACATCTTTTAATATGTCTGTAAACGAGTCATGTGTGACGCCATATGTGACCTCATAAATGACGTCATAAAATTTGACTAAGGTATTAAAAATCCTAGATCCGCACCTGATGTATTTGTACACAAACTTTCATAAAATTCAAGAGTGTTAAAACACCAAGATCAGATCTGCCTAAAGCATGTAATAGCCCTTCACAGGTTTATACGTTTGCATAAAAAGCTGAAAATTTAACAAATAAACGGTATACAAAGATGAAAGCTCATCCTTACCGTGAAACAAATACAAAATAAACAAAGTAAACACATACCCTTTGAAAACATTTATAAGCTTGCAGATTATGAATTATTTCTCTTACATGGCTTTGTCTTGACTGTATCCATGTTCATCTTTGCTATCTGTCATGCTTCATATATCTTGTTTCTTCTTGTTTTACTTTCTTTGCACAAAGTTTATGAAACACTTTTACAAATTACAAAAAGTTTTATGGAATGACAGTTAAATTGCTGACGTTCTCATTGAAATACGAACTCTTTGTCTTAGCCAATCAGATCGTTTGTTGATTACCAGTCGTTACTCGCGCATGCGCATAACTTACAAAACCACCCAAGTCGACCATCCATGACATAGAATTTGGACAACTTTGGATTCGCGTACGTTCTTCCGGGTTCCGGGTGTAACTCCTAATCTCTGAGCGGAATTAGTACCCTCGCAGGCGCTACGTGCCCACTCGGGGATCATCAATTTTACTTAAAGCAGTATTAAATATAGTGTGCAATAGTGCACAAAAGTTAATTAATTATTAATCATTAAGTTAAACACTTGCTAACATTTGATTTATTTGTTCTCTCTAATTATGTAGAAATCAAAAAATTAATATTTAACTACAGCTTGCATTCTAAACAGCTATAAACAAGGTACAAACAGCCTGATATGGCTGAATTAAATATATACAATGTACGCATTCACTATTAAAGTACCATTCTGAAGACAACAAAGCAGAAATTTTACCAAATAATAAGTATAGTATTAATGCATGTTAAATAGTATACAGCACTTAAATACACAACGCTTGTTTAGATCTTGGTTTGAATAACATCCCTCACCCAAATGGAATAAAGGAGCCTTGTTTAATATTGAAACTATTATCACAATTCTTTTGCTTTTTATGTTATCCTGTTTACATTCCTCAGATAATTATATATATCCATGTATTTCCTTAGTTAATGACCCAGCTACCGCTGTCTCTTTGACAGCTTAAAAACATATGATAAGCAAATACTACATTGCTGACCTTTACAAATAGGGAAACCGCAATATCGACAGTTTCCAGCTCTATTTCTTTAGGTGTAGCGGCTTTCAGCTCGATTGAACAATAGTAGGAACTTTATGGTTAATTTGTGGTTAGCTATGACGCGGTAACTGGTTCCGATTTGGACAGGTAAAGGTTTGCACGATCTTGTGTTTCGCTCAGTTGGTTATGTGCATTCGTCGAGAAAACTTGTAAATAAAAGTTTCGAACAAGTTTTCGTAACCCATCCAGCTGTTCGAACATCTCGGTTTGTGCATCGTTCGCCTCGACAAAGCGGGACTGTTATGTAAGTTTATCTTTTACGATTGTTATTTAGTTAGTTTGTAGTTTCTCTTTTTATGTGTTAGTTTTAGCAAGTGCATGATAATATTGAGTTGTTTTAGAACATTTTTAGCGCATGTGAGATTGTATTCATAATCTGTATAGTTCGTTAGTCTTTTAGTTCAAGATATAGTTATATTAGTTTGATTAGGAATGCATGGACTTAGTTTTTATATATTTGTTATTTTATATATTTGTTATTTTACGACAATTCTGAGATCTCGACCCTTTCGACAATTCTGAGATCTCGACCCTTTCGACAATTCTGAGATCTCTACCCTTTCGACAATTCTGACAATTCGTCCTTTCGACAACCTTAATCGACATCGTTAATGAATCTCGAGTTAGCACTGTTATTTGGTCAAGACTATTAAATTGTTGCCTGTAAAATATATCCCTGCGTTTTGTTTCTTCGAACTTTACAACGTGTCGTGACTTAAGCAAATCGTCGTCGTTCATATAGAGCTTGCGCTGCGGCCGTTACATTAGGTATGTAGTGGTGTTTGTGTATTGTATACAAAACATGGCCAGGCTTATGCATGCGGATCCACACATTACACATATAGTCATGGCGTAACACCATAGACCACCTTGTTGATTTTGTTCAGTAAGTCTCACATGTTTTGCTTCTCTGCCTTGCATACTGTTAATCCCCAACCCCATGCTATATCTATCAAATAATATTTCCATGTGTTGTGCTATAGCATAACCATATAGCATACGTTTATCCAATATTTCAGTAAGATAATGATAAAAATTTTCAAAGCTACTATTTTTGGATGTCTATAGATTACTGAGCAAATAATATTGCTTTGTGAGTTTCTATTTATTTCAACAGACAAAATTTCGAAATCATCTGTGGAAACTGTCAAGTCACTGCGACCTTGAAACTCGCAATCATTTCTAATATAGAATCCTACACCTCCTGCCTTTGTATAACTGGGCTGTGAAATAAAATTATATCCAGGCATAGTAATATTGCATACTAATGAATGGTCCACCCTTATTTTTATTTTAGTTATTCCTGTTATATTAAATTGGCAAAGTAGGTTTTTATTAAGTGTTTTTTTTTATTATTTTCATTCAAATTTGGATGACGAAAAGCAAAACAAGCATTTTTTGTCTTCTTTCGTATTAGAAAAGACTACACGGAAATATCAATTTCAATGTTATTTAAAAGTGATTCTGAAAGCAGCAATGAAGATGATCTTGACATAGCACTAATTAAACACATGTTTACATCCACAAAATGCAACCTTCCACGATTGAATATTGAAGATCTCAGTAACTAGCAATGTGAAAAAATGTTCAGGTACCTCTTTATATTGGAAGAATAAATTGAAATGAGCAATTCAATATTTTGTTTGGCATATAATACGTAAAATTTATTTCGTGTCACTATTTACTGGATACTTTTCCATGGGGAGGGATGCGATTTTATAAAGCGATATCAAGGACAAAATTGATTGTGGGGAAGCAGGGCAAACAAAACCGATACTTGCAGCATACATGAGAGTAGTCACATTGCATATGTAATGTATATACAAAAGGTGTAGGAAGGAGACACAGCGTGTTTGTAGTAGGAACAACATATATGATGTAGGCACAGCATGTACGAAGTAGGCACAGCATGTGCAAAGTAGGCACACCACATGCCAAGTAGGCGCACAGCGTATACGAGGGAGGCACAACGTGTACGAAGTAGGCACAGTGTGTACGAAGGAGGCACAACATATGTATTTAGCACATAGTTTGAAAAATTATTTTACAACAGGAAATTTTATCAAAATAGGGAAGTACTAAGAAAAGAGAGCGGAAGCACTGTCGGGATAGTTCGTAATATTTAATCGACCAATCCCCTTTATAGGCAGGCATTTCCAGCCCTATCAAGACCAGCACAGGGAGCACATGTTCCTAAGAGGAGGAAATTTGGTGCAACATCTGCTCCATTTGTCATTAGAAATATATGGTGGCCGAGAACTGCCATTAACGAATCAAACACATCAAAACTTTTTTTAAAAAAAGAATTGAAAAAGAAATTCGATGGCCAAGAACTGCCATTGAAAAACAATTTATTAATGGCCGAGAACTGCCATTGGAAAAAAAATATTACTCATGGCTGAGAACTGCCATTGGAAAACAATTTATTCATGGCCGAAAACTGCCATTGGAAAAAACCTGACAAAAAATTAATTGCGCCCGCATGCAGGAGGCAACGCAGGTTTAGCCTGCATCTCACATGGCAGGCCATCAGGCACTCATGGGCACCCGGCACCACGAGGTATGGCAATATGGCCGATCATGCTTGGAAGAAATTTGAAAGGCAAATGAAGGAGAAACGAACGAAAAACAATAAGAAAACTGAAAAGGGCCGGCCGTGTTCTTCAACGAGAGGAACTAACCGTCCAAAGATTAAGCGCCGAGGTCACAGGGAAAGCTCAGAAATTTTCTCAAATTGGTCATAGAGAATTCGTGTCGTTTGCTGGTTACGATGATTTGACGCTAACTAACATTAAGTTGGCTTGTCAGAAGCATTTTTCGCCGACAGTTGGCAAGAATGTAGTATGCGATGTGCTTGCTGGGGAGCAAGGGCCTTCCTGTTTGACAGTTGAACAAATTCCAGACCTGAAGTTGGTGCATGTTCGATTCATAAATCAACCTTTCATAAATGCGCCAAAGACGGAGGAGGATGAGCAAAACCATGTGCTGTTAGGTGATGAATTCTCTGCGCCAAATCTTGGTGTTATAAGCCGAAAAAGACAAACGTCAAGTGTTCGTACGTCACCCACTCGTCCTAAACGTTTTGGCCCATTAACCTCTCATACATTCCCGAAGAGTCTCTCTGTTTCTGACATGATGAAGATGGGTAAAATGATCAAGAAAACGGCCAATACTGCCACTGAGTTAAGATCCTTTCATGTGGATGGGTTGGGATGGTCAGCAAATCATGTCGTGGCAGAATTTGTTATTGAAAAGCAACCGTTTGGAGAAGGCGGATTTTTTTTCTGGATGCATGATAAAGACCTTAAAATATTGACACACTTGGCTAGCAGAGGAACTACAGTGTGGGAATAATTGACTTCTTCAAATGTCTTTATTTTAAAGTTTTACCAAATGTAAAAGAAGGGGGGAGGGGGTCTAGCCTCAATGGCTCATCAGTTAATAGAACCCTCAGCTCACCCTTGGTCAGGCATAGACGTTTTCGAAAAAGAGTAAGAGGCCTGTTGCAAGTTACGCTAGAACAAGGCTAGTCAGATTTTCTTCCAAAATCATTTGTTTGTTTTCAATTTTTGGCTGGAGAACACTTAACTCACCTTGTTTTCATGCGAGAAAATCTGACTCGTTTTCGCATAACAGGCCTCCTGCTCTTTTTGGAATAGGTCTACTATTTCGACTATCTACTATTTTTTATTACTTTAGCATTTAACATTACATGTGCTGTATAAAATACATACAACTGTACTTTAATTGTATAGGGCAACAAGTTGTACTGAAAGTTTTGCTGGCTTAACATGGGTTGTGAAGAGATATTTGCCTAATCCACTGAATGTAATTAGCGAGACTGGCATGACAACAGAAGCTCATACTAAGAAAGTCGTGCAGATGCACATGTTGGCAAAGAATTTTGCAGATCAACTTGCTCAGCAAGTGCAGAAAGTTGGATTGGATTACTTTGGGCAACCATTGCAATATGGAAAGGTATATTTTGGAAAAAAGCTTGAAAATAACAACCATGTCACTGTTGAGCCGTATATACCTGGAGTTTTCGTCAAGTATATCAACAATACTGGTGCTCTGTTTTGGTGATCACACAAATTAATGGGTTCAAAAGGCTGAAAGCCTTGTTCATTTTAGTTATGAGAAATCGTCCAACAAGTTAATGGTGTTGGATATCCAGGGAACAGGTCACATGCTGTATGACCCAGAAATAGCCTCTGCAGAACAGTTCGACAATGATGAACTCTTATTTTGCACTAGTAATCTCTCGCATAATGTGATTGATTTCTTTGTTGATAACCATAAATGCAATAATTACTGCAAAAGCTTAGACTTGAAAGTACTGAAGTAATTCCTTTGTGTTATATTGCTCTTGAACATTGACAATTGTGTTGTTTTTTGTTACTTTAAAATTTAGTAAAAAACAAAAAGGTATTTGCAATTTAATACAAAACAAAACATTTTACATCACTGTTTGTACTATAAATATCATTTACATTGTATATTAGGTAGAAACATGATGTAATAACCTATTTGTTATATGTATATGGCAAATATACTTTTGTTCAGGGGTGGGGGGTGAGTAACCTTTAAGACTGTTACTGTGCTGTTAGCAAATTTTCAAAAGGGAAAGGTTGCTTCATGCAAATAATTTTTTTTTGTGGCAGTATTTAATAAAAAATCATTTTAATAGACCCTGGAAGAGGAAAAAATTCTCATGTTTCATGTTCAAGCTAAAATTCATGCCCCTTGTTAAAATTTAGGGACTACAGTACACCACTGCTTTTGTTCATATAGTTAATACATGTATTTTATTTTTACTTTTGGAAAACTGCAGAGGACAAAAAAACAAATTATTCAGTTACATTTTCCAAAAATTTATCTTTAAGATATAGAAATGCATTTTTACTATCACCCGGCTCAACTTTATCTGCATAAGGAATAATTTCTTCACACTTTCTTCTGAATTCAATCAACATCCAAAAAATCCTCTTCCACTTGCCGGACACCGGAATGAATTGCAACATTTTTCAGCTGCTCTTCTGTTATCGGTAAACCTGTAAATATAAATAAGTAGAGTCATACTAAATAAACTTTAAGGTGAAAACATGGAGAGCAGATGAGCTATAAAACATGGAAAATAAGTTAAGGAAAATAAGCAATTGAACCATATACATAAAGGGGTACATTGTGCATTGTTTTACATATGGTAGGTAAAACGTAAAAGGAATAAGGATGAAAGCCAATAGCATTCTAAATAACAGTAACAAATCATTGCAAAGACCACCACTATGGATATTTTCATTGAGACCAATAATGGAATTAAAGATTTCCTATCTCTTTCCACATGTGGATTGTAGTGTGTTTGGTCCTTCAACCAGTTCAACTGTTCTTTAAAATACTTCTCCATTCTCTCATGGAGTTCCTTCCACCATCTTTCAATCTTTATTAAAAAATATGCAAGCTAATTGTAAATCATATTTTACACAGGACACCCAAAATCTAAGTACAATTCATTGGAACATGTACACTAAATTGCTATTGCATAAAAAGCCTCCCCCAAGGTTTTCTGCATATGTGAAGCAGACTAGTAAGTTGATAAGATTAAGACCATCCTCAGGATAAATATCAATAAGGGGGTTAAATTAGTGGCCAGTGCTGTAGAACTAAACTTAGTAAGGGGCCTCCCCTATCCTACAGCACTTTTAAGTCAGTATTGTACGAAACACCCATTTACTGTACCTGATTTGAAGTTGATGGGCCATAAATTACTGAACCAGATGGATCATCCATGTTGCCATGACTACTTTGAAGATATGTATGAATTGTGGCTATTATACCAGTTTCAGTACCCTTATCCAACCTCAGCATTGAAGAAATTGATCTGGTTTCATAAAGGTATTCTAGATACCAACGACCAATTATCCTTGGGTCACTGTTACTAACCCAAACACGGAGCCATAATAGCTTCCTGCTTGCAGTATCCATGCAACCATAGATGGCCAGGGGGTAGGTGCTGTTTTAGTAGCCCATCAACTTGTCGTGACCATCCAATGAGTGCACCTGTTGATGGATTAATTGGTATCAATTTCATCTACTTAGTATTTAATAATCAATAGTAATTTAATTTATAAATTGTTTTTAACATTTAATAATTGTATATACTCGAAATAGGCAGTCCAATGGCATATTTGTCCATATAGTCGTACACAATTAATAACAAGAATCAATATTAAGCGTGTATGACGATTGACAGATTTTGGTGAGAATGTACATACCCAATTAGGTCCTTTACTCATAAAATTCCCCTTCTGTCTAGCCTTCTTTTCCCCAACTGGTCCTCGTGCTTCCAGACCATGTGGGTCGAGCTCATACATGACAGCATGAACTAAATCGTGCGGGACATCTAGGTCATGATCTTGTCACACTTTGTGGTACATAGCTCTGTAGCCCAAAAGCTTTCCAGGCCCGTCACTTCCAGGCCCGTCACTTCGTCCACTGACACATCTCTGTTTTGATAATAAATTTGAAAATGGCGAAGTCGTCTATCAAGCGTTCTAATGCTCCATGCATACTGGGGAAAGTCTTGCTTTAGGAAATCTAAAATCTCTTCCCGTTGCAGCCCCCGACTGACGTATTTTGTCATTTCTTGTCTAAGAGAGTCGTCTTCTTCCCAAGTATCCGTCCGATAGTATGCATCTTCATCTTTGGGAAGTATTATCAGTGATAAATTTATATCATTCTGTGTTCGTGGTGATGACTGAAGTGATGATGCAGTAGCACGATGGTTAGTATACCACAATGCATTGCATATAATGGCAGTTTCTAGCTCTTTCATGAGTAATATGTTTTTCCAATGGCAGTTCTTGGCCATGAATAAATTGTTTTCCAATGGCAGTTCTCGGTCATGAGTAATATTTTTTTTCCAATGGCAGTTCTCGGCCATTAATAAATTGTTTTTCAATGGCAGTTCTTGGCCATCGAATTTCTTTTTTAATTCTTTTTTTAAAAAAAAGTTTTGAAGTGTTTGATTCGTTAATGGCAGTTCTCGGCCACCATAGAAATACATTCACTGCAACTTTTTGCTGCCTTGACAATAACAGTGAAGTGTCACCAAATGCACAGGAGCAATATAAACTGACTTGTGAGGGTCTTGGAAAAAAGCATCTTCCTTTGGATAAGGATGGCAATCATCAGTATGTCAAAACAGAGCTTGAGAAGATCTCTCCACGACTGAAAGCTGCAGAGGGAAAATTCCAACTTTTCCCGACTATCGGTGGAGGGAGTGGAAAAAGAGCATTGCATAAAGTTCCAATAGGGCCACAAGGATACACAACTAAATGGCTTAGTGATGATATGGCAGTTAGATTCAGTTCAGCTTCATTTGTACGAAGATAGTGCAGACAAAACAGATGTATTTCATTGTCTATCTCTAGCAAACCATGATTCATGCTGGTAAATTTATGCAGTAATTTTTGCCAATTAAACGTCCGCTAGACCCAGGTTCTAATTTTCGAAATTCACCTGGTTTTAAAATTTTCCAAGTTAATGCAAATATTCTGGTAATATATTTGCTTTTTGAGGGACTGGTAACTTCTATCAGCGTTTCCCGCCAAAAACAAGAAAGCCCGAAATCTCATCTTTATTTTGATATGAAGATCATGCGATTTGATATATTATTCGCGTTTGAAGCTTATATAGTGTTGTGAAAATGGTGATTGTTAATGATGTATATATTGGAAGGTTAGTTGGAAAAGTTTTTAAATATTTTGGTGGCTTTTCACCCTTTTATAAAAAAAGTAAAACCATAGAACCACAATATACTTATCACTATTGCCCTTTGAATGGCTGAAAGGGCCCTATCATTTTATTTAGCCGATGAAAATTTCGAACAAATTTTCCAATTTTTTCAGCTGGTTACAGTTACCTAGCCATTGTTAGGTCATGGAGAGCAAGAAACGAAGAGCAACAAGTCGAGCTACCAAGACTTCGGTCTCCTTTAGGAGAGCTTGCTCAAAGGAGACATGATTTAAAAGAAAATTACCTCTCCAAGTCAAAAGAATTAAACGCTTTGAGAAAAAAACATAACAGAATAAAAGAAAAAGTAAGTATTATTTGTCGGATTGAGTGAAGCTTCTCATTTGTGACAAGAATTCATACAGTGAATGCCAACTGAATTTGGTACTTTAAAAATTTTTGACAGTAGGGTTAACAATAGACAATAGTAGAATGTTCTGTTAGGGTTTCCACATACAGACTGCAAATTTAGTTATTGACACTGGTTATTTGCTATCGACCATAATGACTATAGGCTATAGTGTGTGAAGCAATTAATCAACATTGCACCCTATGCACCTAACTTTATTATTTTACTCTGTATAACGCCTGCTACAAGTCAGCTTATTTATAGCTTAGCTAGTACTATAAATCCTGTGGAAAATGCATGTTCATTCCAGCATCCATAGTGAAAATCAATTGAAATTATTTCCTTTTGAGAATTATAAAGCATACCAAACTGTTTCTCCCATCCTGGAGCAAAGGGCGAGATCGAAGAAAATGTGTATCTGTTAGGCGAAACACCTATGGAATAGGTCAGGCTGTTGATATGGCTGGTGAACAGAGCTATATGAAAAGTGCAAAAACTGCTAGTGGAATTAGTCAATTTGCTGCTAAAGAAAGTACCGTTGCCAAGTGGGACATGAACAGACTTTTTCAAGCACGATTCGCAGAAAGTTTGATTGAAATTAGTGGTCTCTCAACGACATCATCAAACTCCAGAAAATGTCTTCGTCCCAGTGAAATTCTAAAGTCAGAAAAAATGGTCAAAAATATCATTAATGCTCTGAAAACACAGTTTCTGAATCCTTTTCAAGAGGACATTGACAAATTGAAACTATTCAACTTAGTATCCGGATGCCCTGTAAACGATGCAATCAGTGAAAGTTTGCTTTCTCGTCAAGATGACGGCATTCAAGCAATGAAATCGTTTGAGAGTCGTCTAACAACTAAGGAACCAGCGGAAACATTCTTCGGCAAACTGAAATGAAACAAGTTCAAGTCGTGGAAAGATACATCCAAAAAGGTTGTAGTGAAGAAAGATGGAAAAGTAAAAGAGTTAGTGTTCCAAAGAGATATTCTTAGAATTCTTGTTGCACATTCCTTTCAGTATAAATCAGGTATTGATATTGATGCTGTATGACAGTACCCACTTGCGCCAGTTTCAGTTCCTCTTAGTACACATGATGGTGAAATCCGCAAAACAGTGAAAAGTAAGTTATTTGATGCTGCAATGAACGATTTGCTTATTGTTCCAAAAGAAACTCTGCCTGGTCAAGACACATTGAATACTTATTTCCTCAATGTAGCAGCTGCAGTTAGAAGCATTGTCGGGAAACCTGAAACAATACGAGAGTTGGCAGCAAGAATTTTGCAGATGATTCCTTGTCAGTACACAAAAGTATTCTTGGCTTGTGATACATATGAGCAAAACAGCATCAAAGCAGGTGAACGAATGGCACGAGGATCAAGCAACCGGTATTTTTTGGAAAGCCCAGATATGAAAGTGCCCTATGACTTCGCAGATTTCCTTCGTAATGGGAATAACAAAGAAATGTTATTCAATCTCATCCAGCAAGCGATTGTCCATGAAAAATCCTCTCTTAAAGGCAGAACCATATTTTTTTCCAACAAGCGAGATTGTATGATGATCAACGAAGACCAGGCGATTCTTGTTCCATCTTTAAGCTGCAACCATGAAGAAGCTGATACGAAGTTGGTTGCTCTAGTTTTTGCTGCTAATATGCATCCAGGGGGTTCAGTCATGGTTCGGTCACCATGTGGCGATATTGACATTTTGGCATTGTTTGTTTCACATGATTTTGGAGATACAACCATCTACATAGATAACGGGACATGGAAGAATAGGAAAATCATCAACGTCACATCTTTAGAGCTGTCAGCAGAGGAGAAAGTTGCGCTAATTGGACTTCACGCATTTTTGAGAAATGACTATGTATCGTCGTTTTTCCGCAAAGGAAAATCTGCATTCTGGAAAGCAATGCTAAAGCGCAAATTCTTGGAAGCATTCGGTCAACTTGGGAGGGAGCTAGAGGTCTCTGATGAGCTCTTTAAAGCGCTCGAAAGTTTTGCATGTTTTCTTTATGGTTTTTCGAAGAATGAGGATGTGAATGCTGTGCGCCGATCCATCTTCTGGGACAAATTTAAGAAAAAGAATCAAGTAGTGGACCTCAGCTTAAGTTTCCTTAAGTTTATAACCTTAAGTTTCACATCATGCGCTCTAACTATGTTGGTTACATATCCCGCAATGCTGACAGGCTTTTTATAGATATTGATAATCCTACAAACCACGGTGGGACGAAAAAATGAAGGTTGTTTGGAGTTCCGTATGCTACCCACCGGACGTGTCTGAGTTTTTGTTTGACATACAAAGTGATGACGATTCTGAAAGTGATCGATTCTGAAAGAATCTTCGATTCTCACATTCTTTTGTGCACTTGCAATTGACTAATGCTAGGACGGAATCTGCGGCCGCAGGTATGGTCATCCAATGAATTGCAATGTTACTGTCATCATCAACCTTCCAACCAAACATGGTAAAATGTGAGAAGATTTAACATTGGTTGCATTGCATGTTGCCATACATAGCATTGAAAGTTAGCCGCTGGTCTATGTTCTCCTGATCCTAAATCCTTCGAGGAAATCACTCCTTTGATCACAGCCCATTCCAGACCAGATCAACCTGCCTCACATGTACTACCTGTTGCAACTGAGAGTGATCCATTGCATTTTGTGAAAATACCATGCTATGGAGATCAACTCAATTGTGTTGGATTTGCTGGTGCAAAAGATCAATGTGCTGGGTGCCATTCTCCACAGCAAAGGCTTGATCATCTGTACCCATTCTGTTTTATCACATATACACATAAAGTTTATATCTATGTGTGCTCTATGTCCTATATTGTGTTTTCTTTGTGCAGCAAAAATCGATTGTATGTAGTATATAGATATCCAAAATGACATTTTTTAAAATGTCATTTTGGAAATCTATATACTAAAAGTTTGCCTAGCCAGTTTTACAAAACCTTTGCATTGAGCATATTTTTATGATCCCCATTTTTCTACCTTCCCCTCATACTAATCCCTTAATAAAGTTCAAATAGGCTTCTTGCATCAATCTCACTTTCCACTCATAGTAATCTATGTTGTTGTATGAGAGCCATGAGAATTTGAGCAAGGTTATAGGATTGTTATTTGGAGCTGTGCATATACTAGCATTGTTGCTATACAACTGATCTTTTGAAAACCTGTTCTGATTGTATTATTTGAGACTGACACTGTTTGTTTTTTAATTCAGACTTTATTTAAGCACCTATACAAGAATTCAGGAAGAGAAAGGGTATTCTATGGTTCTTCAGTGAGAAATTGAACAGGAAGGAATGTTACTCTCGATGTAAAACACTATGAAGACTGTGAGCTGTTGTTTTTCAGTGTTGGTAAGTGCTTTGTTATTGAAACCCCTTTGGAATTCTTCCAAATGCTTGATACAAAGAACAAACCAACCGCAAAAAGTTATCTCATATCTCATCAACTCTCTGGACAAATTCTTGATGAGTATGTATTTAATGAAGATGAAGAAGGTGAAGACTGTGAAACAGTTGATGACATTTAGTTAGTGTTACAGCATAAACATACTCAAGTCATTCCTGGGTTGTTTGACAATCTGCTGCATTTCTTTCGGAAACTCCAGTTTAGGCCATTCGTCCTGGGGTCGTCATAAAAATGCAGGTCCATTTCACCATAGGGAATTAGAATCTTGTAGACTCATATACCTCGCGATGGTATATCAGGTGGATTCATTGCTCCTGGACAATGATTCCATGACTTCTTATCTGTCAATTTTTCAATTTCATTAACACATTGAATGACTTATTGTTTTCAGCTCTTCTCATTACGAATCCAACATAGATCGGTTGAAGAATCTGTCCAATGAAATCTACACAGTTCTCCGATCTTAATCACTAGTGCGTTACTCACTGAACTTGACAATTGAGCTAAAATATTGGCGATATATTAATATAACTCCAAACGAGGAATTGTTTGTTGCTTCATTGGATTTAGCTGCAACTAGACGCATGATGATTACTCCACTTTCATAAACTGTTTGTAAATAAACCACCCCTGCGAACGCACATTGGCTAGCATCTGAAAACCCGTATAACTGAACTTGTACTATCTTCATCTTCGGAACAAAGTAGCATAGTGGTACCGCCCAATTTCTCCATCTCCAAAAGGAGGTTCTTGTAAAGCTTGAGCATGTCAACTTGCAGTTCCTCATCCCACTTTGTTTTCTCTTTGCACAGTGTTTGGAACAACATTTTAAATCTCACTGTCAAGGGACTAAGAAAACCAATAGGGTCGAAAATTTGTGCTGCTGTTTTTAATACTGATTGTTTAGTTTGGGAAGTTGCTTCACACAACTTGTTACCTCGGAGAACTCGAAAAAAGTTAATCTTTCATGTCCCAGCTTAACTCTAATATCTTTGTCTTGCTCTCGTCTACAGCTTGCAGTCCCACAACAGTTCCAATGTAAGTATGATTGTCTTCAACTACGCTTGCCTTCTCGGGTACGTTATCTATTTTGAATGTGTTCATTGCCTCACATTCACCAATTCGGTCGCTTAATTCCTTTGAATTGGACTTCCATTTTTGAAGGTTGAATTCACCACATTTCATTACTCGCTTTGTTGATTCATAGATCTCAAAAGCCTTCTCTTCACTTGTACCTCCAATTAATAAGTCGTCCACATACAAATCCTGTAATGCTTGCACAGCTTCAGGCTCAGTTTTGTTAGGTTTTTCAAGGTGATGGTTGATTGTTGCTCCCAGGATAGCAGGACTGGGTTTTAACCCAAAGACTAAATGACAAAATCTTAAATGTAATAGCTTGTCCTTCTCATTCAAAGACAAGAACCTTAACTTGTCTCGATCTTCTGGCTTGATTTCGATTTGCAGAAATGCCTTCTCAATGTCTGCAATGAGTGGGATGGGATAACTTTGAAATTTTATCAAAGTATCGAATAATGATGGTATATAATTGGGACCAGCGTCCAAATGATCATTTATTGATTGTTTTCCTTCGCGCTTCCATCGAACACTACTCATAGCTTTGTTGTTTTCTTCTCGCTTCGCACAACACCGTGATGAGGAAGGTAATGAGCCTCGATGGCTTCAAGCTCACTTAATGGAACCTTTTCTACTATCCCGCTTTGCAACTGATCTTGAGTTATATGATTATACTCAGCTAGGAGCTCAGGATTTCTTTTGAGTATGCTGACCTACAGTCATAGACAATTGGTACAAAGTTCCAAATTGCAGGTCACCAACTGCCTTGACCCTTGAACGTGATGCCTTCCAAAAACTTTCTTTCATTGCTTTCATTTGTCTCGGGTATGCCCAAGGATTCCAGATCCCAGAATTTTTTAAGCGCATCAGTTAACATGCAATTCTCATTTTCATGGTTTGTGTGCCCTGTGGTACAAATCGATTAATGGTGAGAGCCTCGACACTTCCTACAGTTATTAACCTTGTTGCACTCTCTTGCCTGATGACCTTGTTGAAGACACACAAACCACCATCTGTTCCATCTTAATATTTCTTTTCATTGGTTGGGGTTTATGACCTTTTCACAGGAAGCTGAGTAATTCATCACAGTAAACACACCGTATTTTGCTCCTTGTCTCACCACATTTTTCGTCCAGTAAAGAATGAATAACTTCACATCTATCGTAGTCAATTTCATCAATATGAATTATTTTGTCGGTCTCTCTAGCTAACTTTGTACAAACGCCATGATGACCGCCTCGTTTCGCCCTCAATCAGTCGAGTTTATCCTTCGTTTCAGCCATAATATTGCTCAAATATTTTCGCTCTGGACTTTTAACTTGATACCAACAAATCAAAGCTGCCCTACGTTGGGGCCATGTTATGAATTACAGCCGAAACTTTGTCTATTTTAATTTATTCCCTACGAACAAGTTTACAAAACATAAACTGCAAATATTGAAAACTTAGTCCTTCCTTGGCGGTCCTAAAAGCACATGCGTTCACTCACATGACAACTCGAGATTTTGGTTAAGTTTGTCCCCTGCATGTAGGCCTATTTATGTTCTTGACAAACACATTCCAGGTAGGTAGGCTAGATGAGTTAACAAATGGTAAGGACTTAGGGGTTGTTTTGGAGCTAGTTCAACATCTACTTGGAAACCATGGTCATATAACCAAAGATGCAAGGTTACTCAACTGGCTACCAAGCAGAAGAACAAAACTGTTGTGAAAACACTGCACTGATCATTGCAAATTTACCGGTAAATAATAATAATAATAATAATAATAATTTATTCACACGAATAAAGGTCATGTGAAAAGGAGATAATGAGGTTATCCCTATCTAGTTATCTCCAAAATTAACAAATAAGTAAGGGAAAAAATAGAATCTACATATTCATATAAAATATAGTTACTAGATATATCTACCCCATTAAATAAGTTTTCAATCCTCTTTTGAACTCTGTTAAACTTTCTGCCTTTGCAACATGTTTGGGCAGACTGTTCCAAATTGGAACAATACGTACAAAGAAAGAATATTTATAACTATTTAATTTTGCTGAAACTATCTTCAGTTTAAAGCAATGATTTGATCTTAATTGCCTAAACTCGCTAGCAAATGTAAAGTACTTGGTTGGTTCTAGGCCGTTTGCTCCATGTATTGTCTTGTAGCACTCTACTAATGATAGAAATTCTCTTCTCTTTTCCAAAGTAGGCCATTGTAGAATATGTAGGCGTTCTTCATAAGACATTTCATGTCCTCCTTTACTTCTTAAGGTGCACCTGGATGCTCTTCTTTGCACTTTTTCCAATAAGCTTATGTCTTTCTTCAAGTAAGGAGTCCAAACTGGAGAACAATACTCCAGGATAGGACGCACTAGACTTTTGTAGAGTTTGGAAAATAATTTATGATTTTTCGGTCCCATAGAACGTTTTAAAAATCCTAGTACGCGGTTAGCTTTGTTCACACATTGATTAACATGCAAACTCCATGACAATTTTGAGGTAATGTTTATGCCAAGATCTTTTGTATTGTCTACAACATTTAGCGGTTTATTCATTAGAGTGTAACTTGGTTCTGTAAAGTCATTCTTTTTTTAAATTCGCATCACTTCGCACTTTTTTGTGTTAAAAATCAATTGCCAATCAGCACTCCAGGATTCCAGCTTTGTTTGATCATGCTGTAATAAATTCTGACCTTCCTCTACATTATTTAATACCCTGTAAATTTTCATATTGTCAGCAAAGAGTTTAGCCTACGATTCTAAGTTGTTAGTTATGTCATTTATATAGATCAGAAACATAATAGGCCCTAAAACAGTACCTTGGGGGACACCAGATTTGACATTTGTCCATCCAGAGCAAGTTCCCCTAATAACGACACGTTGATAACGATTAGTTAAGAAACTGTTCAACCATGAGAACAATGGCCCTTGTATTCCATAGGAATTCATCTTTATAATGAGGCGTTTATGGGGTACGGAGTCAAAGGCTTTTGCTAGGTCTAAAAAGATAACATCAGTTGATTTTCCTTTATTTCTTTCACTCGTCCAATCATTAAATACGTGAAGTAGCTGTGAAAGGCAAGATTTGCCCTTAATAAAACCAAACTGGTTCGCGGTGAAAACATTTCTGGATATCCAGAATTCGACAATATTTTTACGAACTATTTTCTCACATATCTTGCTAACAACGGACGTAAGTGATACTGGTCGATAGTTCTCCCGGTAATCTTTTGGGCCTTTTTTATGGAGAGGTATGACATCAGCCAATTTCCACTGATCTGGTACAATCCCCAGCGCGAACGACATATTAAATAACTTGGATAAACTTATTTTGCATCAGATCAGACAATAAACTAGAGACTTCCTCTAGGGAGCAATGTAATCTTGTGAGTTTAGCATCTTTTATGACTCTCTCAAACGTAGGTACATTTTCTAGGTCTTCGTCCGTAAATACTGAAGCAAAATAGTCATTCATCGTTCGTACAATATCCAGGTCATTGGTAATAACTTCGCTTCCGTTCAGCTTTAGGGAGATTAGATCATTAGTCCCCTTACGCTTTGAAGCAACATAGTTCCAGAACAGTTTTTTATTATTGTTGTTATGCAAATCATTCGCCAAATTGTCTAAGTATTCCCATCGGGCCAGATTACATTTTCTCTTCAACATATTGTTTACGCTTTTATAACTAGACTACAGGTCATTACGATTTATTGACCTTTTTGCTTTCCAATACATATTTCTCTTCTTTCGTATAAGCTGTAATATTTCATCTGTTATCCAGAAAGAGTAAAGAGACACATAAATTTTGCAATCATTGTAAGGGTGTTGTTCATGCAATTGCTGTGGCATCAGATACATATGGCAAAAATGTGCCATTGTATGCTCTTGCATATGCTGGATTAAAGCTGTAGTGTAGATTTGAATATGCATATGTATGTATAAGTATAGTGCATAATCTCAGCAGTTATACGACATAGCGGTTTCCATTGATGATGTGCTTCTAGCAGCCCTAGAACACAGCTTAAACGGAAGTCAGAGGAACAGCTATTGCGCTAGATGTACAAGTAACGCAGCTCTGAAACAGCGCTTGAACAGTGCTAACACCGTGTTAAAGCCAGTTTTCCACTTTCGAAGTCACGCATGCGCATCTCTCAAATGACGTCACATATGCATGGCGATAAAATTTGAAAGCTGTTTGCCACAACAAAAAGTTGAGTTCAAATGATTTATCGCTAGCCAATCAGATTTCAGTGTTTTTGTTTGTGCATAATTAATTTGTCAAAATAGCGGAGGTTGAGGAGTTATCTGCTAACGATAGCAACTCAAATAACGAGTTTGCTAATGAAAGGCATGCAATTTCCCAACCATCTACCCCGCAGACAGCCGATAATTTTGACAAAATAATTTTCTTAGAAGAAGTACGAAAATATTGATGTTTATACTTTATAGGACGTAAACAGTGAGAGTTACAAACAGCGACCGATGAAACAGAATGCTTGTATTTCGCGCGTTTTTTGTCTCCTGTGGAAAACAATTACCCATTCGCGAAATATTTTGCCTCGAAAATTATCGCTTCGCTCGAAAAAAATCGCAAGTGGAAAACCGGCTTAACTCAAACTAATGAATTGCCTTCTATGGTAATAGCACAATATCAGTTATTGGACAATCGGATTGTATTACCATAGTTTGCGCACCAGTTACGTCAGATTTAATGAGGGTGAGCGCTATATAAACACTCGCACAATTACATATATAAGAGAGAAATATACAAGAGATATATACCAAGCTGTACATAGAAGGAAATATATATTCCAAAACTTCACTGGTGTGGGACTGCTTGATATTACAATGATGGTGCAAGCCTGAAGTACCCAAGTGCTAGTTTGCTAATGGTCTCTGGGACACGGACCCACCCCGTTTTACAGTCCAATGTTACAAAGCTAAGAAATGTTGCCTTGTCATAAATACTATGCAGGGCAAAGAGGCTGAAGCATAAAAATATTCTATCCCTCAAGATAGATGGGAAAAGGTCTTCTTACATGAACACACCTGGTCCTCACCACAGGTCAAGTATTGCAAATCAAAAGTTACTTACATTCCGAACAGGTGTTACCTGGATTCTTTATGTTTCTGTGGTCTTCCAAAGATTCCACAAAAATTTGAGTGTAATTATTGTTCTCCTCTCATAGCTGATATAGCTGCAAGTGTTGCAGTGAAACAGATTCCTATTAAGCTGCTGAGCTAAGCTGCTGATTTAAGCTGCATGTATATATCTATATATGAATATATGTATATATGTAAATATTATATATCTTTATATGTATATATCTATATATCCATACATCTATACATTTTTGTTATACATCTGTACATGTATACTAGTACTAGGGCCGAAGCTAAAGCATCAGAACTTAGGAGAAGTAGGAAATATTCAAAACAGGAAATTAAAATCACGCTAGATCAAGTATCAAACAATTATATCGCTGACTGACGGCAGAGTTACAATGTGAACATCATGATGTATTCACTCATAATTTTCATATAAACGTATTTATACATGTGATATACATAAGGAATACGGAATAATAACAAGTAACTAAAAGTGAACATGCTAAGTTTGTGTCTTTCATATCATATTAAAGTTATATATTCATATATAGCAACCTTTTGACCCGGCCAGCGCAGAGATATGTAAATTTATATTTGAATACATAAAGAACTAGCCATGCTTGTTGTTGTTCGACAATCATTTTGCCGATTTGAGATCTAAAAACACAGTTATATAGAAGCGTAGCATAGAATAAACAAAATATAGTTAACTTATTGCAGTACAAGTCTTTTTCTTGCCATTACGAGCATGCTTATATAACTCCACACAAAAATTTGAGCTTAGCCTTGAGCGTGTCGCTTTGATTGAACGATCATCATTTAGACACTCTAAATCGTTCGAATGGCTTGTACAAATCACTACAAGACGATGAAGACATTGTAAAATAACACAATAACAAAGCGAACGCGAAAAAGCAGATAACTTTTAAATTTAATCCTTCGATGCTCAGAGCGATTGAAAAGGCATGTTTCTACTCTTTGCATAGTCTTTGCCTAACATGACTAACACAGGCATGCTTACGAAGCACCGTGATTGGTTCAACTCGCCAAAGATTAGGCAAAAAATGCAAGCCAATGAAAGAATAGAATTTTAAAAAATTACCCAATCAGAAGGCTTCCAGATTATGTCAAGTTAGGCAAATTTCGCTTGGTTAGGCAAAAAAGCTATTAGCCAATCAAAAGGCTGTATCGGCCACCAGGCAAAGGCAAAATAGCTGCCTCTCATTGGCTTGCTTCATGGCTTGCCTAAATACCAATGAGCTATATATCTATAAATAACTGGACTGTGATATGAAAATATGAATAATTAACTGTCATGTTTCCAGTTATGAATGAATACTTTGGGAATTGGGAACTGGGAATTCGGTAATTATTATCTGGATAATTTACCATAGTCACTTGACTATGTTGCCTATCCCTAAATCCGTGCCTGCTCAGGAATTCGTATTTATTGGAACTCTGTGCAGCATTGATTCTCTCGTCATCAAGGTAGAGTTCAGTTTTTACTTGCAATAACTCAAAGGCATACAGCTATAGCTCTCTTTGCCTTATGAGAAATATCATTGGCTTTCATGAAGGGGAAATGACTTTTGATTCTCGACTGCAGTAGCGCAAACTTCACCTCAGGATCTTCTTCAAAAATTTCGCTAATTCTTTCATCTGATTGCATGATTTGCAAAGATGACCAAAGAAAAAGAAGGGCCTTTCCACCACAATGCACTGTCTACGAGTTCCTTAGCTGAGAGACCACAAGAAGCTGGACCAGCCAGACTATCTTTCAAAGAGATGCAGCGCCCTTGATCTAGAAAAGTCTTCTCTTTAATTTGTTTAATGCGGTTCGCCACAAACATATGGAAACGTCTTAACATTGTTTATGATATATCCGAACACTGCTCTGCTATCTGTCCAGAAAAACTGCTTTATTTTATGTGTATAGAGATTTAAGCACAGCAGAATAATGAAATAAAAATCGTATTTCACTGTGTAAATTAATTTCATGCAATTTTCATGTGTGAAAATATGCCATACACAGCTTTTGATTGGATGTACGATATTCTTCACATGTGAAAAATTGTCGTATGTCATTTTAGCGGCAATTTGCTTACATTTTCTTTCAAGATGGCGTCGAAATATGGGAGTGAGATTCAAAACATAATTCTCATATTCAAGATATTTTTACATTCAGCACATCTCAAATCTTTCGGAAAGAATGTCTAACGTCTATTGAACAAAATTACAAAGAAACTGAATGGTAATAAATATGTTTTCATGCATAAAGTTTCGATTTTGTTGTTCCCTGTGTTTTTGTATATTAAAAGCGTGTCGTTGTCAAATTGATCTCTATACACATTTAATAAACAAAATACTCGTTTGTACAATTTTTATTATGCATAAAAATCGTATGCACTCACCAACCATTAAGTAATCTCTATTTATCCCATCATATTCTAATTCCTTACATAAAAAGGAACTAATTTTGGACGACACCAAAGCTGCGGTCAATTCAAGTCTCGGCATAGTAACAATATTAAGGGGTGTAACTTGAGATTTCCTCATAACCAATTTCCCCATAACGAATGGGCACTCTACGTGATCAATTTAGACTCACTTGGCACCACTTTAAATGATGAGCAATGATGTTTCAAGGACAACAAATGATGCATTGTCTCTTGTGCTGCATAATCCCTTTCACAAAGAGATTTCATAACTACTTTCTTAATAGCTTGGAAGGGTCAGTATTACTGTCAACAATTTGCATAATATTTAACAGATCTACATAATCTGATTGAGTAACTGAGTTGCTATAGACCGACCCTTAAAGGACATTGGAAATTTGAAATAAAGTTGAATAATTATCCGCCATTTTGAAAAAAGATGTCTATGCTAATTTATTATTATTACTGACGTCATTGGCTCAGGGTTCAGCCAAATGTGGCAATATAGATATTATTGAATAGAACATTTCGTAATAATAACAAAAGGTAAAAACAGTATAGGGAATGTGTAAATGACAGGAAATGTATAACAATAAGTTACCGATGTTCTCTGCAATCTTTTTCTCCAAATATATAAGTATATATAATATAGTAGTATATATGCGTTTTAGTAATTGTGTGTATTAGTTGAATGCCCTTACGCTTCTTATGCCAACTGCACTCTTTCGAAGGAAAGCAAATCAATCAAATGCAGTTCAATTTGTTGTTATATAAAAGATCTGTGGTCTTTTAAACGCGTTTGTGCTTCCGATGCCGACCTAGCACCCTTCTGAAATATTTTTACACAAGGGAATCAGCAAA
This sequence comes from Dendronephthya gigantea, assembly GCF_004324835.1. Lineage (NCBI taxonomy): Eukaryota > Metazoa > Cnidaria > Anthozoa > Malacalcyonacea > Nephtheidae > Dendronephthya > Dendronephthya gigantea. Next base: position 1,374,782 of record NW_021163051.1, read on the forward strand.
CAAATCAAATTTGGCCAGTATTCATGTGCAACACCTGTGACGCTGTGCCGCAATTGCGAATTGTTTTGTCGGGAAGCCGGGCGAAGATGCTTGAAAAAAAATATGCAGCTCTCAATTTCTTTCACTTTCCAAGTGGAAAATTGGTAGCTCAGCAGAAGAGGAGAAAAATATGGATAGATTTTTGCAAGAGAAAGGGCTTCGAGCCATTGGCGAACAGTAGAATTTGTTCACTTCATTTAGCTGAAGACGCCTACCAACCAGGACATTTGCCACAATTTTTGAAACAAATAGAATGTCAGGAGTCGTTTCGTGTACAGTTAAAAAGCGATGCTGTGCCAACCTTGAACAAACCTTTGCCTTAAACAAGTTTAGGTAAAACAAGGATAAAAAGACAGCGTAGAAAGGTAATGTAGAAGAAATATGACGAGAACATTTCGTGAGTTTAGATACTACAGTTGAGGCCATGGTTGGCATTATTGAGTTTTACTCTAATAATACAAATATTCCTAATCATTTATAGAAATTCAAAGCCCTTCTAAAAGGCAGCAAATTCCCACTAAATGATTCATCCTCAAGAGAGAATGAGTCCGAAAGGCCACAAAGTTTGTCCAATTTAGAGTTGTTGGATGAAGTGCCAGGTCCATCAAACATTCAAAGCGTGAAATGGTTGAGAGTGACAATGATAGCATGCCTTCATGTGATGTTGAATTAGAAACACCAGATTTCATACAATCTACGATTACAGAGGTTGACGTTGAGAGCATGAAGAGCAGCAGTTCAAGCACAGAGCCTGTAACAGGCATGCTGCATAGTGACTTTGACATTCCAGTGGAATCGTCGTCCACTCTCAGTGACAACAGCAGCCATGCCGAGTCTGACAAAGAGAAAGTTCTACAGCATGGTAAGTCCCCACAGAGGCAGATGAAATTCATTGTCTTCGAAGAAGCGATTCTGGATGTCTTTGGTAAATGCGCTCAGTGTGATGCAAATTGTATTGTGTCCATTGAAAGTCAAATTGGTTCCTCGTGTTGCCTTGGTGTGGCATGTTCGGCCCAGCCGGAGCATATTTTTCAGTGGACGACTGGTCCATCGTTATCCAAAATGGTAGTATTTCATCTGCTACTAGCATCTGGCATTCTCACAACTGGAATGGAATCCTCAAAAGTTTTTCGTCTATTCAGCGCGCTGAACATTCCTAACCTGAAGCAACGGGAGCTGTCGAATACATTGAAAAGTTATGTAATTCCCTCAGTTTATGAGGTTTGGAAAGGGGAACAATCCGCTAGGTTACGAGGTGTAAGAGATGAACAAATTGTCATTGCATTGGATATGCGCGTTGATAGTCCTGGTCACAGTGGTCTTTTTGGATCAGGCAGTACCCTGGCCATGGGACGGAATATTATGTTAGGTACCCAAGTTATCACGGTAAGTAAGATATAAAATTACCAGTAAGTTAAAGTCAGGTAAAGTTTTTTACATATTTTTGCTTTTTTACATATTTTATAAGTCTACTGAAGTCAAGAATTCCAACGCTATGGAACTGGAATCCCTTAAGAGACAGTTAAAATACTTGGAGGACAATGGCACGAAAGTTGACAAGCTGGTTACAGATAGGCATACCCAAGTGTCGGCATACATGGCAAATGAGAAGCCACTTGTGAAGCATGCCTATGATGTCTGGCATGTAGCAAAGGGTACAGTAAAACATTATAACTAAAAAAACTGAAAATAATTTGCTTTGCATGACAATTATACTCTCTTTGGTGACCAGCAACCCCAATATTATACAATTATGCAACTATATGCTTTCTAATCTCTAATTTTCAAGGTGAAAAAAAAGAAGTTATTAAAAGTTGCCAAGAAAAATAAATTTAGGAAAATTCAGCCACGGATTGGGGTATCTATATAAATAGAGATACATATAATTCACATAGCAAAAACAATCATTATTGCTTATCTTGATCAATCATTTTTTTTAATTTACTTGACAGTCAATCATTAATCATATTTATTGGGTTGGTCACTCCAGTGAGACTGAAGATGAAAGGGAGGAAAAATGGTGCAGTATTCTCAACCATATAATTAATGTTCATGAGCATGCTGGCCATAAAATGTTTGTGAAATGTCTTCAAGGCACACTTGAGAGAGACTGGCTTAAAAAAGGTTAGACAAAACACAAGAGGGACACTAAGGATAAATATGTATTATATATATTGTAATGTGATGATTACAGGATTAGCTGCCCACAAAAAATTGGAGGAGATGGTAACAAGGCCACGGCTAATTTCTGCAATCTGCAAGTTATCCAAATATCATCAGACATCTGGTTTGGAGGCCAAACATGCTCTGGATAACTTACTGGCTTCAAAAAATACTTATCACTCCTATCATTCATTGAGTGCAAGGTATAACTTGACCAACAGCATATTTCTGTAATGAGCACGTATTGCTAATTGCATGTTAGTTAACATTGTTTGTAAATGGTAGCATGCAAAAAGGTTTCTAATCTTTTGTGCATTTTAATTCAGATTGTACTGTTCAAACTTGCATTACAATGAAAACAGCAACAGAAAGCAGGCAAACTCTGCTGATGGAAAGCTGAGATGGAGCATATCTTATTCAAAGGCTTTTAAAGGAGAGAAAGCAGTGGCAAAACCATTAAAAGAAAAACCGACCTATGGTATGAACTTCATTTTTCTCTAAGCCCATATCATATATATATATATATATATATATATATATATATATTATATATATATATATATATATATATATATATATATATATATATATATGTATATATATATATAATATTAACTAATTCTTTAATCTCAAAATAAAGCCGTCGCTACATGGTGTTTCACGCTAAGCTAAAAAAGCAATCATCAAGCGATCATCAGGCGACTAAAGAAAAATTCAATACAATATCTGATTACGTCATGCATCAACAATTACTTGTCTGTCACGCGCTTATGCTTGTGCGCGCGCGCCTAAAATTTCCGGCATTAAACTTGTTCCTATGGCAGCATTTTGAAAACAGTTCAGAGCGCTTGTTTAAACATTTGTTCTCATCTGCACATATTATGCACAGTTTTTCCATGAGGCATAAACCACATTGTGGAGCTCCAGGAGATCTTGGGATGGCTCGTTTCAAGATTGACCATTTCACACACACTTTTCTTCCGCTTCTTTTCAGTTTCCAGACATACTTAGAAAGTTCCGTTTCAGTTGCGTACAGTTCGTTTTTAATTGACTTCTTATGGTTTCTGTACCGTTCTTTAAAAGAAGTAGTCGTCATTCCGATGTACTCTTTAGCGTCATTGTTATCGTCTGTAGTAACTGTAGCTTTGTAGATAAAGCACGAAAAGATCTTCACAAGATTTTTCATCAACTCGACCTGAAAATAACAGCAGAGATTAATAACCGCATCGCGAACTTCCTAGACGTAACGCTTCACCTTGAAACAGGAAAATACTACTCTTACAGGAAACCCAACAACGAACCCCTTTACCTTGACAGCAGATCAAACCACCCTCCTGCAGTCATAAAACAGCTTCCTATATCAGTGAACAAGCGGTTATCCACCCTCTCATCCGACAAATCATCCTTCGACTCTCCCACACCATCATCCTATGAAAGTGCTCTTAAACGCAGCCATTATAACACCAAATTAGTATATTCAACCGACAAAACCTACCCTAATAACCGTAGAAAACGACAAAGGAACATCATATGGTTTAACCCACCATACAGCCAAAACGTGAAAACCAACGTCGCCCAAAGTTTCCTGAATCTGATTGACAAACATTTCCCTAAATCTAACGTGCTACACAAAATTTTGAACAGAAACACAATCAAAGTAAGCTATTCGTGTATGGGAAATATCAAGAGTGTGATCTCGGCACATAATCAACAAATGCTAAGCAACTTAATCCCAACGGAGGAAACGAGTAAGCCAAAATGCAATTGCCAAATCAAGTCCGAATGTCCATTACAAGGAAACTGCAGCACAAAAAACGTCGTGTACAAAGCTACAGTTACTACAGACGATAACAATGATGCTAAAGAGTACAGAAACCATAAGAAGTCAATTAAAAACGAACTGTACACCACTGAAACGAACTTTCTAAGTATGTCTGGACGAGCCATCCCAAGATCTCCTGGAGCTCCACAATGTGGTTTATGCCTCGTGGAAAAACTGTGCATAATGCGTGCAGATGAAAACAAATGTTTAAACAAGCGCTCTGAACTGTTTTCAAAATGCTGCCATAGGAACAAGTTTAATGCCGGAAATTTTAGGCGCGCGTACAAGCATAAGCGCGTGACAGACGAGTAACCGTTGATGCATGACGTAATAAAATATTGTATTGAATTTTTCTTTAGTCGCCTGATGATCGCTTTGCTTTTTTAGCTTAGCGTGAAACACCGTGTAGCGACGGTTTTACTTTGAGATTAAAGAATTAGTTAATATTATTTATGCTCTGCTTTCTTTTGGTATTGAGCACTCTTCTTGTCTATTACAAACAAACTAAATTTTGAATATATATATATATATATATATATATATATACAGTTGATATTAGGTCAAGTTGTTAAACTAAGAAGCCAGTACCCTACATTGAAGAAGGCCAAAGAACATGCAAACAATGTGCTACCTCCAGAGCCACAATCACTCGTTCAACAGTACTTGGCAGGAAAGGAGAGACCATCAAAAGAACAAGTCATAGCCAGTAAGAAGTCAAGATTTAATAAGCCAGCTTTACCTACAAATGTACAAAGAAAAGCTGATGTCAACCCTTGTGCATGTAAAGGTAAATGTGCAACACGAAAATGTGACTGGAGGGCAATGGGAATACTGTGTGATAAGGCATGTAAGTGCCAAGAGGCCAAATGTATTGTATATATATATATATTAATATATATAATAATATATTATATAATATAAATATATATATATATATATATATATATTGTATATATATATATATATATATATATATTGTATATATATGTTAATATGTATATGTAAGATGCTAAAATAGCAAAACCATTGCTCACAATGTGAATAGATGTACAGAATTAAGGTGGCTCCCTAGAGTTTTATAAAAATTCTAGATTGTAGGTTTGTTGTGGCAAATTAAGCGCCAATATTGCAGACTAAAGATCAATAATGCTTTTGATTATATTGTGGAGTACGTTAGAGATGAGAAACTGTTGACGGATTAACTATGAAAGCCGTTGCTATGGAAACAATGAGGTTTCAACATGGCCGCTAATTATAATTTAATTGCAATTATTTCGTGAATCCTTCGGTGAATTTTTTTTATTTTTCACCGAATGCTTTGCAGGTCATTTAGTAAACGACCGGCCAATTTTAAAAGAAAGTTATCGATAGGATTTTTTTTAATTGTGTAAAACCATATTTTCCCGCTTAAAATTTTTTTGTATCGATAACTTTTTCTTAAAATTGTCCTGTCAATTACTAACCATCTGGAAAAATGTTCAGTGGAAAAAGAAGACACTTCACCGAAGGGTTTGTGAAATAATCGTAATTTAATGATAATTGGTGGCCATATTGAAACGTCATTATTCCCATGGCAACAGCTTCTATAAATTGCCAATCAATATTTTCTTATTTCGAACATGGTACTCAATACCTTAAAGCTAATTTTAATCTATAGTTTACAATGTTGGTGCTTAATTTTGCATCATCAAACCTGCACTTAAAAAATTCTCAAAACCCTAGGGAGCCACCTTAAAACCATTAGCATTACCAACGTTTAGCATTACCATTTTGATTTTTTGGCGTATTTAAAGTGAATGTAAAGCCCGTTAGGCGATTCAAAGCGTTCTTGTATCTTTGCATATACACAAGCTGGGAAGGGTCTTCGCTTCTTCTTTCCCAAGATCTAGAAAATCCACCGAGAACACCTCTGATACGCTACTCGTCGATAGAGTTTGTGCATTCTTTCCAGATCCTCATCATCAAGAGGCCAGTTTTCCCCAAGGTAGGGACACACGTCGACTTTTAACACTCCTTCCGAAAGCATGTTTTCATTAAATTCTCGATGTGTTGTTACACACTGCTTGCCTTGCATTTCTGTTTGGTGAAGGAGAACCTCGTATTTGTTGTATTCCAATGCTTTCTCATGGCAACAAAAACACTCAATAGCTTTGTTCGATATAGTGCAATGCCCACATTTACACCAACTAAGAGTTTCTTCCCCAACTTCTGGTTCATACTGGTAGGGCAACACTTCTTCTATTTGATTTTTGTGTATATCTTCCATCAAAACTATAAAAAGCTACAAACCTTTTCGAAACTAGCAAGCGCCTCAAATTTTTCAAACAAAAATATACTGTTGTTTTGATTCAACCCAGCCAATGATGTCACTTCTGGCAATATAACACGAAGATAATTTTTCAAAATTTTATCCAAGATGGCGGAGAAAGCATCTAATTCGACTGCGAGTAATGGGCTGATAAAATAGTTTGATAAAGAATTAAGAATTTATTGTTAGATACTCCAACGGTCTTAAAATAGCCAAAAAAAAATTTCGTTGCCAATGTCCTTTAAGGAAGCCATGTTGTAGGTGAGTGATAATAGGACTTAGATGCTGGTAACAGTGATTGTATACACATTTTTCTAACACTTTAGATAATGTGCTCAATAAGGAAATGGGTGGGTAATTACATGATAATGTGGGGTTGTCTTTCTTCAACACAGCTGCCATATTAGCAAGCTTCCAATTTGCAGGCACCATGCCGAGAGAGAGGGACAAATTAAATAAACAGCTTAAAGTGGGAGCAATATTGTCAGCTACATTGATAAGCACTTTATTGGGGATATCATTGGGTTCGCTTGCTTTGTTAGCATCAAAGCCTCGGAGAACCTCCGCCACTTCAGAAACTGTCAACTGGACCTCAGTGATGGACCACATAAAATAATCCTATCAAAGGCTTTTTTAACTTCATTGACATAATTAACGTCAGAGCTGGAGGGCGATAAAACAAAGTAACAAGAAACTTTTTCTTAGCGTCTGGACGTAGCTCACACACAAGCATTTCCGAATTGCTTTCAATATCTGTTCTGCAGAAACTTTGGATAGAATTTCTTACAGAAAACATTCATCTCTGAATCATATTAAATGCCCAGTAAGAAAATCTGGGATTGTTGGCAAAATGGTAAACCCATTTACCATGAATATTTTCTGCAAATTTTAAAAGACGCTTTATTCGTTCCTGAAGAGGGACATCTCTTACAAGTCCTTAATTAGTAGGATCACCTTTCCCTGATACTCACCTTAACGGTTCATTTTCATGTGATGGCCACTGCAACCTCACCTAAAATATCTCACTTTGAAGATAGCAAAAAGACATGCCAAGGAAGTGTTACCTGCGGAACCAGGGTCTGTTGTTGAGAAATATCTTGGTGGTCAACAACCAGAGTCAAAGGCATCCGTCATTGCAAGGTGATACTCAAGATTTACTAAGCAGCATACCCAGCTGTTGAGGTCGATATTGTGTGCAAATGTTCATCAAAATACAATTGTGCAACTGCTAGGAGGGTCCACAATAGGTTTTTCGGGATGCGGGAATTAGGTCATTTTTCGATCGGGAAGCGGGATATTTAAAAAATAGGATGCGAGATTCGGGAATAAAATTTCTTGCGGGATGCGGGATTTTCCTAATTTGTGCCTCGGGATTCGATATATGAAATATTTTAATGACAGGATACAGGATTTAAAAATTACCGTTTGATGAATTTGAAGAGTTTTTGAGTCTGAAAAGATTCAACAAAATACTTTATTCACATGAAACAATAAATATTCTATGAATTTTTGCTATAAAACGGACATAGGTTACTAAATTGAAGGCGGGATCGGGATTTCACGATAAAAGCATCGGGATATTGAGAATTTTAGAAAAAAACCATCGGGATATCGGGATTGGGGTAGCCTATTGTGGACCCTCTGCTAGATGTTTATGCAAAGCAATAGAAAACAAATGTAAATCAGATTGTGGATGTAATATAAACATATGTTCAAACAAATAAGATATAATAAGTAGATATCATAACTTAGTGTATATAGAAATTAATGCAATGTAAAATAATTTACCTTTATCTATTTCTTGGCAGATTTAAAGTGTGCAAATTCTTTCTTGATGCAGGTACACACACACAAACAAAAGACTCTGCGACACTTTTTTCCTAAGGTGGCGAAGACCCATATAGAACATCTTTGGTAAGACACCAAACAGAACAGTTTGTGGCTTTGTTCCAACTGATCATCTCCAAGCGGCCAATTTTCTTCCAAATATATACAGACATCAATATCAAGCACATCCCTCATTAACATGTTTTGCACAAAGGAAGAAAGGCTGGTTATGCATTCAATTCCTTGATTTTGTGTGGCGGAAAGTTTTTCATTGTATTCAATATAACCAAGGAGCAGCTTGGCAGCATTTTCAAACAACTTAGCATCAAATGTGGTATAACAACTGCCTAAAAAGACCAAACACTTCACAACATTTCGACCTGAGGGCCTTCGTCAGGAGAGTTAGTATGAAAATAAATAGGGGAGAATACATGTTTTGTATGGGGGTAAGGCACATGATAAAAATCGGCCAATAGAAAACAAAAAATCAAAACAAATTGGAATACATTACATTGCCAAAAAGGCGCCTGATTGTGGGCTAACAGTAGCCCGCAATAGGGGAAGCCTGATCAGCAACGAAAAGATATACAGTACCTGTCACGAGTAAGGGTACGTCCACTCGCGAGTACTCGCTACGCGCGAGTACTCGTGAGTCGAAACGAGTACTCGTTCTGACTTGCTACTCGCGCGCACTCAAATTTCATCTCGCTCGCAAGCACTCGCAACTTGCGAGTGTTTGCAAGTCAAAAAAGTCGCGGTGTCCGGTGAATAATTTGTACAAACGTGAAAACAGGTAGTTTGGCGAAAACATAAAAGGAGAAAAAGTGAGAACAAAATCTCTATAGTATAAAAAGTTTGCTGCGAGGAAGTCGGGAAATCAGCGTACGGATATATACTGTATGCGTGTATAGAGGATAACTAACATGTCACATTGTCATCAAGCAAGTTTATAAACAAATGTCCAATACTGACTTTACATTGACATGGTCTAGGCAGATACTAGAGTCGATCAAAACAAAGTATTACAAGCGAAACGGTAACAAACAGGCAACTCGCAGCAAAACGCTACATAACAAAATGTAGGACATGTCAATGATTTGCCTTTGCGTCTGATGAGCGGTGTTTAAATTTGTATGAACAGCTCGCAGTCTTGTAGATAAATCTTGAGATTCAAATGAAATTAATAAATGTCTAAACGAGCACTATTATAAAGTGCGTACTCACATTAACCACAAGCTTTTATAGCATTGTGCAGCTTCTTTCTTGAACTGGGAACCATTTAGACTCAAAGAGTTTCCATGAGCAACAGCGACTAACCAAGCGATTCGACTCACACATCCATAATCCATTGCATCAAATGCTCGATTGATCGCCCGCGATTCCACGAAATTTGGATATACACTATTTTCAATAAATGTTTCATAGCCAATCTACTCTATAGTGGACACATTAAAACAAACATAGATTGTTTTGGCAAGAGAGTCTAGGTCAGTGAATGAAATATATGCGGAGGCGTGAAGGATCATCGCGCTTTGTTTATGATGATCTGCGACTGCGAGACAATTAAGGCGCGTGCCAGAATAAGTAGATTCGTAGTCTAAATTTATAACGGTAAAAATTTAAGTAGAAGGCTGCATGCAATGCAAGATCTTGTGTTATGGTAAAGTCGGTTACTGAAGTTTACAGTGTGCCTAGACTGTTCATTGTTATTGACATTCTGCCTAAACGACCATGTATATGATTATGAATCCCACGCGATTGCTCTTACAAAACGCATACATGCAGTATTCTCGGACAACTTTCCAAAAGTCTCATAGTCTAAAGACAGGCTACTTTTCAATATCACCGAAATTAATTGACATATGTACGAGTTTTTTTGATTGTTCGTATATATTATTAATTGAAGTCAACAGATCAGTAAACAGTGTTACGAGCATGAAGAGAAAAATGGTTACAATAGTAAATAGTGTATTAAATATATAAATGTTTCAGTATCTGTTCATGCAATTCACGGAGTGCCTATAGTGACAGTTGCACTCGTGGCTTTCGCCGAAGCATTTCGTCAATGCGTTTTATGCATTCCTTCCACGTGGCTTCTTTCTCCTCTTCTTTTAAGGCTGGGTAGTATCGAAATACAAGTTTTTTAACCAAACCTAGCTTCACGGGATCTAGTGCTGATTTTTTTCGTTTTCCCAAACAGTTTTTGCCTTCTCTCTTTTCCGCAGAAAAAATTTTCTTTGTGAGAACTGTGGCAAAATGTCCAATTGAAAGGCTGTGCTTTCTCGACTCTTCGCAGAATGACACAAGCTCTCCCGGCACGGAAACGATGTCCTCTAATGCAGCAGGAACAGTGGGAACAGTGGGTGTCGTATAAAAGGTTGAAGCTGATGAAGAGGCTGAGGGAGTGGACGTTGCCTTTTCACGGTGGATTCTCTCATCAAACGTGTTCTGCCGGGCTTCAATGGCTGTCACACGATCAAGGATCCCTTTACATACCTCAAGTAAATCCTCAAGAATTGACCTATCATTGGTATAGCGCGAGGTTTTGGGGGTCGAGTGAGCGGTAATGTTTGGTGATCTGCTGGGGCTGGAAAAAGCGTTCGGTGGAATATAGCGGGTCCGTTTGGGGGTTGCTTCTCCGCGTTCTATGTCCACAGTGAGATTGTTTATTCTTATACCGACAGAGTCATTTATTGTGCTCACAGTAAGGGAATAACTGCTGTTGAACCGGTCCATGTCTTCGATGCTGTCGAGTTCAATACCAGCTTCAGGTTGAACGCTAGTTTTAGGTTGGACACTACATGTAGCTTCGGCTCCCGCTGCTGTTATCGGCGTTATCGTCAGCTGGTCCTCTGTCGGAGCAGATGCTGAGCAAATCAGTTCAGCTTTGTCTTTCTATTAAAGTAAAACCCTAATTACTAGGCAAGTTATACCCAGAAGAATTGGCGGTGCGCACGGTCATGACACAAATATGCCAAACACGAATTTAAATTTGCAATATAAAATGCATGTGTGAACTTACGCATTTCTTCTGTTTCTTCAGAGTCTTATTTTCGCTTGTTTTATTTCTTTTTCTTTTCCCCGTAGCTTTCCCCTTGGACTTCGTTGATGCCTCTTCAATCACGTTGTCTTTCTCAACCTGAGGTTGGCTGTGTGTAGTTGTTTGTTTCGGCTCGGACGGGTGAACTGGATTTTCATCGACTGTGTCGACGGTAGGCGGTTCCTGGAAAAGGCGATCGGCCAGTGCATCAAGCTCTTCTTTACTGTCGCTCTGACCCACGATCTCTGCATCAAACAATTTCTTGTTGATTGCCATACGCACTCTTGCGCCTTCAATTCTCGCTGCGCCAGTGGTCGAAACTTGAAGTTTACGCGTTTCCACAATAGAATGACAAGAGTCGATCTTATAAACAATCAAAGAGTATAGAAATTCCCGTGATGTCGTGGTTCTCCAAGTCATCTTTGAAGTAATTATAGCTAGACTGAAAAGCGTAAATCAAGCACGATTCGAACAGAGGATGTGTTGTTGTTGCTGTAGTGAAGTGTAGCAGAATGACGAAAATTGTTGCAAAGCAAGTATGTCATTATAGTGAATAAAACCTGTTCTATTGTGAAAATCAAAAGGATTAGCATATTAATAGCTTAATGGCACCATCAATACTATAAGCCGACATGTCAGGTCATGCACTAGTGGTTGTGTAAGGTCATTAGGCTTAGGTCATCATATTTTGCAATAATTGTTACCGATTTATTTCGAAAAAATTGTCTAAAATATTTACAGTATTTACAGTATGTACATCAGATTGCCAGTTTACTCCTATTAAAATTGTTTATTAATAGCCAGAGGCGCGTCCTTCTCTTTCAATAACCTTTGGGACAACTTTTTTGAGGTGGTCAATGTATCTATTGCATTTAGCCTTCGTCATGCGGGTTACCCAAAAGGTTTTAATTCCTTCAACAAGCTCTTCTTTCGTTGCAGGCTTACACGTTTTCCTCAAGTAATGTTTTAGTTCGTGCCACACAAGCTCAATTGGGTTCAAGTCGGGGCTCTCAGGAGGTGTTGGCCACCAATTTATCTTTGCTTTTTCATAAAAAGCTTTTGCCAATTTGCTTGTGTGCTTTGGGTCATTATCCTGCATGAACCTGTGTCCTTCTGGGTAAACGGTGTTGATAAATGGCAAGAGATGTTGTTGTAAGACGCCCTCGATGAAAAATTATGCTTCCATGATGCCGGAGAATATTGCCATTTTCGTGACTCCACGTCTTGAGATGCTGGCCACTGGATGTTTCAGTCGGCCTTTTAGACGCGGTGGTTCCCACCAACGGTGGAAAGTAATTTTGGAATGCCGTTCCAAGGCAATACTGCTCTCGTCTGTGAAAATGACGTTGTTAAACTCCTCTTCCGTGGCAAGTAACTCTTTACAAAAATTCAGGCGTTTTATTCGATTTGCTTCTCTCACGAGCTGGCAATACTTCGTCCCAGTCGACAACCATCCAAGTCTGCGCCGATTGCGGCATACAGTCGATTCGGAGATTTTCATTTGAAAATGTTTCCAAATCATTTTGACTAGATCAGTGGAAGTCGTCTTGTCATTTTCTTCCATTTTCGAATCGATATACTCGACAATCTCATCGCTTTGCTTTGTGTACGGACGCTGATTGAACATGTTGGGTTTGCAAAGTTCTCCGGTCGTTTGATACATTCTAACAAACTTCGCAACATGCCGCCTACCAATTGAAAATCCATCTTCTTCCTTTAATACTTTTAATATTAACACGCGAAATCCTTCACGTGAAGCCGAATAACTTTCAGTTTAGGTCTACCGTTAGTCTGTTGTTGCTTGTTGTGAATTACAAGTTGTGACAGTATCTGACAGTAACTGAGACATTTGACACCGCAAATTCCTTTGTAATAACGTCATGCGATTAAAGTTGTAGGTACATAGGACGGTGCGGAGTGGATTAACATGAAACTTTAGTGTGATTGTGGTCTGATCGACCGACATCATTTTTTGTTTTATTAGACTTTTTTTGGGTTAACTAAGATTTGAAATTGTCGGCGTGTATTGGTATGGGATGCCACAAACGAAAGTGAACGAGGAATGCCAATGATTCCTTTTACTATACAGTAGTAGCGTCTCTATGAAGTTTTATCTGTCAATTAATTTCGGTGATATTGAAAAGTAGCCTGCCTTTAGACTATGAGACTTTTGGAAAGCTGTCCGAGAATACTGCATGTATGCGTTTTGTAAGAGCAATCGGTGGATCAGTCCATAGTTTATAATTCATAATCATATACATGCTCGTTTAGGAAGAATGTCAATAACAATGAACAGTCTAGGCACACTGTAAACTTCAGTAACCGACTTTACCATAACCCAAGATCTTGCATTGCATGCAGCCTTCTACTTAAATTTTTACTGTTATAAATTTAGACTACGAATCTACTTATTCTGGCACGCGCCTTAATTGTCTTGCAGTCACAGATCAACATAAACAAAGCGCGATAATCCTTCACGCCTCCGCATATATTTCATTCACTGACCTAGACTCTCTTGCCAAAACAATCTATGTTTGTTTTAATGTGTCCACTATAGAGTAGATTGGCTATGAAACATTTATTGAAAATAGTGTATATCCAAATTTTGTGGAATCGCGGGTGATCAATCGAGCATTTGATGCAATGGATTATGGATGTGTGAATCGAATCGCTTGGTTAGTCGCTGTTGCTCATGGAAACTCTTTGAGTCTAAATGGTTCCCAGTTCAAGAAAGAAGCTGCACGATGCTATAAAAGCTCATGGTTAATGTGAGTACGCACTTTATAATAGTTCTCGTTTAGACATTTATTAATTTCATTTGAATCTCAAGATTTATCTACAAGACTGCGAGCTGTTCATACAAATTTAAACACCGCTCATCAGACGCAAAGGCGAATCATTGACATGTCCTACATTTTGTTATGTAGCGTTTCGCTGCGAGTTGCCTGTTTGTTACCGTTTCGCTTGTAATACTTTGTTTTGATCGACTCTAGTATCTGCCTAGACCATGTCAATGTAAAGTCAGTATTGGACATTTGTTTATAAACTTGCTTGATGACAATGTGACATGTTAGTTATCCTCTATACACGCATACAGTATATATCCGTACGCTGCTTTCCCGACTTCCTCGCAGCAAACTTTTTATATTATAGAGATTTTGTTCTCACCTTTTCTCCTTTTATGTTTTCGCCAAACTACCTGTTTTCACGTTTGTACAAATTATTCACCGGACACCGCGACTTTTTTGACTCGCAAACACTCGCAAGTAGCGAGTGCTTGCGAGCGAGATGAAATTCGAGTGCGCGCGAGTAGCAAGTCAGAACGAGTACTCGTTTCGACTCGCGAGTACTCGTGCGTAGCGAGTACTCGCGAGTGGACGTACCCTTACTCGCGACAGGTACTGTAGGTGAAGTGGCTTAAATGAAACATAGTCTTTCATTTATGCCAGAGGGATGGAGAGTCCCATTTCTTGTCATTTACGCCTATCGTTAGTACTGGAAATGGTGCAGAGGGCTCTCATTTTCATGTCTTTCACACAATGATTACCAGAGGTAAAGTGTCTGGCAACAGGCTTGGTGTTATTGGGCTTGGTGTTATTGGGTTTGTTAACCAACCTACAGTGTTCACCAAACCTTACCCTTAGATCTCTGGTTTTAATAAAATAATGAAAGTAATCACCACACAGAGGTTAACTTTCACGACCCAACGTTTTGACACTCCGGTCTAGTGTCTTCATCAGGGGTGATCTGATGTTGAAACTCAGTTCCTTATACACTCTCAAAATGATGTCATCTATCAATCAGATGTAAATACTCTTTTGGCAAATAGCTTCCTTCATCCCTATTTAGGGCATAACACCTTTGTCCATAATGATCATTAGTGGTAATGACTTTTGAATCGTTCCACGCAATGTTATGGTTAGTTTGACACACATGTTCCGCCAAGGCTGATTTTGACGGTCATATTACTATGACAATGTGTTCAATCAATTTCCTAATAAGTGCTCGAAAGCGTATGGTGCTATCCGTGCTAACTCAAATGCAAGGCTTTTCCCAGCTCCTGTGGGCGCCGAAACGAAGACATCTCTGTTTGAAAGATATGCCTGAACAGCGTTCTGCTGATACTCTTTCAGTTCCGAGTAACCAACAGACTTCTTTGCTTTGTCAATCGCTTCGATAATGGAAGCCATATCAAAGTATTTTCTAATCAAGTGAAATCGGACACCAATATCGACACCTTGATGGACATTTTTATTCACGCTGAATAGTCGAAATGATAATTATAGTAATTAATTCAGCGACCTGATTTTGGGTCGCCAAAAATGGCGCGAAGCAAGTTTGACAAGTCGACTCTTCCGCGCGTTCCCTTCCCTCACTTTCGCGACCTCACTACGCTAGGTCGCTCAAGCTCGCGTGTGGGTTTAAAGAGTCGACTTGTAGCAAGTCTATGTGTTTGCAGGCAATTCTATTTTCCGAGCTTCTATCAGGCTTTCCTCTGAGCTTGTTTATTTCAAGATGAGCATTGATTGGTTGATGAAAAATCTCTCAACCAATCAGAACTGTCAACAAATAATGCTGTTCCCCGGACAACCGGGTCATAGCCTCTTTGATTAACAACAAAGTTATTCAAGCATAAACTGACAAGATTATCAAGTGGAAAAGAAGAAGAGTCAAGGAAAACCAAGTTTTATTACTATAAACTGAAACTTTAACTGCTTTACAGTCTTACTTACAATTTATTTGTTTATAAGTTAGTTTTCCTTACATTATTCAGTTATTTTATTCACTTTAATATAATATTTATAGTTGCTGCTCAGCATCAGCGAGGCAGCACACTATTCTTGACATTCTGAGGTTTCTCCAGAGCTCAGTTGACCCAGGCTTTTGCGCCGATTTATATATTGTCAAAATTTGGATTTGTGTCTGTCCAGAAAGATGTTTGTCATAATTCCGGGGGCATATATCAAGCTCCAAGTATGTTGGGAGATTTAAGGGGGGGGTTTGACTTCAAATAATTTTTATTGCGTATGCAAATTCGACATGCTTGAGTCCAAATGCAAACCACAAAGACATTGTACGAAAAAATTCCTGAAAATATACAGGTAAGTATGGCTTTATTTCTTTCTGCTGATATCCATCAAGGCGATTCACTTTTTAGTAATCATTCTAGAGGCAAGCAATGTGCAAGTTTATTGGCGCTTTTTACAGCCCAAAATTTTCACTTATTGTTGTGGTAAAAAATTACATTTAATAATGTCTTATTACAAGGAGACAAAATGTACCTAAAAGCACTGAATAGTGGCTTTATAATGTTAGAATCGGATGAAGATTTTTTGTCTGTGGAAAATTTACCGATTTTTGTGAATGTTTCATATTGCATGAATATGCCAAATGACTTTTCGTACAATTTATGTCAATCAAATCACACCATATTGCCTGGCCATGTACAGGAAAAAACTACATCACCTGTGACGTGGCAAACATTGAGGCACAAAATATTGTTGACCCACCCATTGTGGTGGAGCCCGTTGAGGCACAAAATATTAATCATCTGCCCATTGTGGTGAAACCCCTTAAGGCACAAAATATTGATGACCCACCCATTGTTGTTAAGCCCGTTGAGGCACAAAATATTAATCATCTGCCCATTGTGGTGGAGCCTGTTGAGGCACAAAGTAATATTGACCCACCCATTGTGGTGGAGCCGATTGAGGCACAAAATGAAAACAAAATTTTTTTCATAACATATGGCGGTCAGAAGAAACTTACAGGGTGAGACAAATAAGACTTGACAAAGACAGATTATCCAGAAAACAAAAGCGGGCAAAGCCGCAACACAGAATAAATCAAGAGGATTGCTTAAATTTGTTTGATATCAGCAATAATGGTAGAATTGAGGAGCAATGTTGGGCAAAAGCTAATATAAACAAGTTTCATAAGTCAATGCAATACACTGTTGCTCAGTGTACAGTTTGGCTTGAGGCATAGCCAATAAAATCTAAATGTGTGTTCACGATGCTTTAGAGATAAAAAATCTCCTAAAAAATGTTCTTGTGAAAACTTGATGATACCTTCTTATGTTCCAGATGAAATACAAAATTTAACTCAGGTTGAGGAAATGTTAATTGCTCGTGCTTTGCCAATCATGAGAGTGTATGTTAAATCTGGTTGTCAACAAGGTTATTCAGGGCATTGTATTAACTTGCGACAAAATGTTACAGAACTTGTGACATCCTTGCCAAGATCCCCAAAGACTTGGCTGTGATTGAGCTTAAAGGTAGAGAAAACAGTTCATGAGGCATTAGTTTGGCTCATAAATAACAATCCACACTATTCGGAAATGTTAATTGATGAAGATACATTGAATTTATTACCTGAAAATGGTGTACCACCAGATCTTATGACTGTTGAGACTGATGGTGACATAGTTTCTGATGAAAATTGCTCTCCTGATGTGGGCCCTCCTACTGATAACCCATCCGAGGATTTTGTTTATAATGATTCCACTGATAGTAGTTTTTTACCTGTTGGAGAACAGCAGCAACAGGAAATTGAAGCAGTTAGAAATCAGCTTTCTGAAAAAAGACCCAGTGCAATGGCCCTCAGTTGAAAATGAGCCATTAAATGAGTATCAGGTATCACATCTAGCCACAATGGCTTTTCCAACATTATGGGAAAGGTGATCCTACTAATCAAAGACTTCTACGAGATGTTCTTCTTCAGGAGCGAATAAAGCATCTTTTAAAATTTGCTGAAAATATTGATGGGAAATGGGTCTACCGTTTTGCTAACCATCCCAGATTCTCTTACTGGGCTTTTAATATGATTCAAAGAAAACGAATCTTACAGTAAAGTGGAGGATTTCTACAACAAAACCCAGGTGAAGCACATCTCACCATTGATGAAATGCGAGAAATGGCTGCCAGTAACACTGCTAATGCATTTATGTCTAAAGTGTCCAGATATGTCGGCAACATTGCTGGCACTAATGGTTACTGGAATAAAGTAAAAGACGAACTCAAAGCTATAATAACTACTGTTGGAGCACCAACATTATTTTTTACTTTTTCCTCTGCAGAGATGCATTGGCCTGAGTTACATGCTTTATTTAAAGCTGATACTGGCAGTGAGTTAGGTAATTCTAACCAGTAATTCTAACCATGGTAAAATGAAGCACATTTTACCATGAATGCGATGAACTGCGAGAAATGGCTTGAATAACAATGCTAACGTGTTTATGTCTAAAGTATCTAGATATGTTGGCAATATTGCTGGTACTAATTCTTATTGGAATGGAGTAAGAGACGAACTCAAAGCTATAATAATTAATGTTGGAGCACCAACATTGTTTTTCACTTTTTCTTTTGCAGACATGCATTGGCCTGAGTTACATGCTCTATTTAATGCTGGTACTGATTGTCAAACTGGTAATTCTACCAGTCAGGTTAGACGACAAAATGTCATAAATAATCCACATCTTGTGGAGTGGTTTTTTACCCAGAGATTAGAAACCTTTGTAAAACATTGGCTTTATGAAACACTTGGTGCAAAATGGCACTGGTTTAGGTATGAATACCAAGGCAGAGGTAGTATTCATTGTCATGGTACTGCTAAATTAAATAATGATCCAGGTTTGTGTCAACTTACTCAAACTGCTTTTAAAGGTTACTTAGCTAAAAAATTTAAGGATGATTGTTCTGACACAAATGAACTAGATCAAGATATAGAAGCTGGTCAGAAAGCAGCTGAAACAGTATGTTAGTATGTTGACTGGTTACTATCAACCGTGAATCCTAATCCACCAGATGAGGACATGTGGATAAGACCTGAGGTTCATCCATGTCAAAGAAGTCATTTGGACATTCCTAAACATCAAAAACCATCAGATTATGTAGATCTATTAAATATGGTTCAACAACACACTCGTTGTAGCTGTCTAGAAAAAATTCAAATGAGACTGAATTGAAATGTAGATTTCATTTCCCATTTGATAATTGTCCACAGACAAAATTAGAATTTGAAAAAATCCACACTTCGGGTGATAGTTAACACTATAGAACTAAGATAGTGACTAAACGAAATGATGCTAGGTTAAATAATCACCAACAACTTCAACTCATGGGATGGAGAGCTAACTGTGATATTCAGGTTGTTATAGATCACTTTTCCTGTGTTGAATATCTCACAAAATATGCAGCCAAAGGTGAACCAAGGTCACCTTTATTAAAACAAGCATTTAACTCTATTATGCAAAATGTTGACAGTAATACTGACCCTCGCAGAGCTATTAAGAAGATAGTTATGAGATCTCTTGGTGAACGAGATTATGCTGCTCAGGAGACAATGCATCATTTGTTGTCTTTAAAGCTTCATAGCTCATCATTTAATGTGATACCTGTTAGTTTAAATGGTTCATGTAAAGTACGTCACACTCACCTTGAAGAAGGTGAGTCATGCACTGATTACTCACTTCTTGATGTGTATGCTAATCGCGAGCAATATGACAGCTCAATTTGTTCAATTTGCCACAACCTATACAGTTGTTAACAATGAACTGACCAAAATTGCCAGAGAATTTTACACCAAGAATATTTCCAACTTATTCTCCTAATCCCAAAGGTTCAAATTTTGGACTATATTGTAAGTATCATATTTTAAGATATAAACCCTGGAGAACCCAAAACAACCAACTGACGAGGTTCTAATCAATTCTTAGCAAGAATTCTTGCAGACACCTTGTGGACAATCCAATGTCCCAGACTGGTTTGACAAATTACAAGCTGTCATCCAAAGTCAAGAATCAGAAGATGAACCTTCTGAAGAACAGGAGGTAACTTAAGAAGAGTGGATGATATTGTCCCTTCTCACTCCTTTTGATACCTCTGAACAAACACCATCAGCGTCATCAGCAACTGGCAACTTGATAGAGGCAATTATACAGAACAACAAATCCATGAAATGCCAACATGGATAAAAACTAACAAAGAAGATTATACTATTGATGAGCAATATGATGTTGTTGACATAAACAGTTTTAGTGAAATGCAAAAACTTGCTTTTGACATTATTGAATCTCATTTTGATGATACATCTTCTGACAAAGAGCCATTATGTCTCATTATAAATGGTGTTGCTGGGACGGGTAAAAGTTATCTTATTTAATGCTATAAAAAATCTTCCGCAAAGTAAATGTGCTATTACTGCTACCACAGGTAAAGCAGCCTATAACGTTAAAGGTGTAACTGTGCACTCTCTGTTAAAGTTACCTGTAGAGTCTCGAGGTAACAAAGACCTAACAGGACAAAGCTTGTGTAGGTTACAAGAGAGTGTTAATAACATTGACTACATCATTATTGATGAATACTCCATGCTTGGCCAAGTTACTTTTGGTTAGTTAGATAAGTGTTGCAAACAAGCAACTGGTCATAATGAGAAAGTATTTGGTGGGAAATCATTAATTTTAACTGGCAATCCAGGTCAATTGCCACCAGTGGCAGATAAGCCTCTTTACCATGCTAAACCATCAAATGCTGTTGGTGGACAAGGTTTCCAAGCATATCATATGTTTTACAAAGTTGTTAAGCTCACTGTAAATCAATGTGTGCAAGGTATGACATCTGAACAATACTGTTCAGAGATTTATTGTTACGACTTCACAAAGGGGAACCAACAGTTCATGACTGGAAATTACTTCTGACACATCAACCATTAAATATCACTAATTTATGTGACTTTGAAGATGCTACTAGACTCTTCTATAAGTAATGAACAAGTTGCAAATTACAATAATGAACGACTAACAAAACTTGAGCATCCAATAGCTCATATTTATGCTTGCAATTCCTCTGCATTTGCCAAAAAGATGACCTCAGATCATATGTCTGGGTTAGAACGTGTTGTATTTCTAGCAAAAGGTGCTAGGGTTATGTTAACCATGAATTTGTGGTCAAATGTTGGCCTGTGTAATGGAGCTACTAGAACAGTTGTTGATATTGTGTATCAGAACAACCATCAACCACCTGACCTACCTATTGCAATCATTATTGAGTTTGAGAAAACTATAGAGGTCCTTTTTTTAATGTGGACAAACCATCTGGCATTCCAATTTGTCCAATCACAGTCTCATCACAGTCAGAAACAGGTTTTCTTGAACGGCAACAGTTGCCTCTAAGACTTGCCTGGGCTCTAACAATACACAAGAGCCAAGGATTAACTCTTCCAAAGGCTTGGATAGATATTGGCAAAACAGAAAGAACTGTTGGAGTTTCATACATGGCCATAAGCAGAGTGAAGTCTCTTTCATCTTGCATCCTTGAACCCATGACATATGAGTAATTAACAAGCTTGAAATCATCAGCTAATTTACAATACAGGCTAGAGGAAGAAAACCGCCCAGATCGTTTAGCACAGACTACCAACAGCAATGAATTTTAACTTGACAAAACCGTATTATATGTTTGAAATTAGACATGGTATTGTGATGTAGAGCCCATAACCTTTGTTCTGTATAAATTATTATCTTTATTCTTTAATGTTTATTGTATGTTTTTCTATGTTATTATATTTATTGTCACTGTATGTGTGAAAATATTATCATCAGCACGTTCATTTGGTAAGTTTTTTATTCTGTTTTTGTACTCGCCCCCTTTTAAGACATATTTTAGACTAATTGTATTGTATTCCTACAGTTACGCTCTTTTGTTTTGTAGATTCCCTCTTTCTGGATAAATATACAAAGGAATTAACTGATCAGCAAACACAATGACATTACTGCCACTGGACTCTGATTTCTGCCAAATTCATTGGAATTTAATGGCTTCAAACAATTGCATTGCAATCAATAATGAAAACACAATGAACCTGCAATACTGTTATGTGCACTCATTTTTTGAAAATGATTCATTGAGGCAAGTGATGAGACATTAAGTAAAAAAACAGTTATAGTGAAGAAACGTGTATGGTTTATTGTTAGCTGTCGGTTGTGTGCTACCAGTGGATGCATGAACCAATTTAACATTCAATCTCATGGATCTGGCACTTTCAAATAACGTCATGTATTGATGTAATATTCACAGTGTTCTACTTCCAAAACATTCCTTAAAGAAAAAAGTTAATCCTCAAACATTTAAACATGTTATTATTTAAGATATTTTCTTACTGGAATGCAATAATTGTAGCTTTGTGAAAGAGGAATAACGAACAACTTATCAATTAATCCAAATGAACTATGGTATCATATCTGTAGTATACAAAATGTGTTAACATAAACTTAACCTGAGATAAACTTTTTTGACAAAATGCATACATACAGTGTCATCATGTACGTAGAATTCTTCATTTTTTTATGTCATGTATGTGATAATCAATTATGTTAACTAATGTAATGTAATGTGATGTGATGTTATGTGATTGTGTTCTCTTTGTTTATTTATATAAAATAATAATTTTTTGTTAAATAATCTTCAAATAGAAAAACGTGTAACTGTGAATATTATCTTAATTATATTTTATAAGTTTCACATATGTTACCTCGTAAGAGTAACAGTAACTTTTATTCTTTTTCTCTTAGAACCATGTCAAACTGTTCCAAAATAACCCTTTCACCACCAAATGAGATGAGCAAGAGGCAAGCTAATTTTGATACACCACCTCAACCTGCCAGAAACTTGCAGACTACTACATCCTGTTCCACTTCTTCCTTTTCCACTCCTTCTTGTTCCATGCCTTCAGATGCAAGTGCCACATGTCTCAGTAATGTCGGGGGGGAATTGGCTACCCTGCTCGCCTTATCTGACCATGAGATGGATAAATTCCTCAGTTCCCCAACCCACCCCAATACCCAGACAACCACCCAAGGTTCACCAGTCTCCCCAAAGGAACCTGGCACAACCAGGACCCAACTACCCAATGTTCAATATAACCCAAACCACCATATCCAAACACCAACCACATCTCCAGGGACTCCAACCTCAACCAACCCTCCCACAGCCAACACCCACCCACCCACATCCCCTAACATGCCTCTCCTAACCTCAATAAACACCTCCTCTCCCAACACCCATAGCCCCACCATCCTGGCCCCACATCAACCATCCACTTCATCAATTCCCACCAATTTCAGCCACACATCATCCACCACCTTCAATCAACTGGTTGAACTCCACAAAACCCACTCATACCATCAACGCCAACAAACCATCCTCAATAAACACATAAATCACCACACAACACCCACTGGTTTAACTATCAAGTTACAACCCTGGACAACCACATCCAAAACTGCCAAACACAACTCACCTCCATACTACACCAGCACCACACTCAACAATTGGAAAAAATTGGAGAACGCATAGCCACACTCTCCAAATCTGTCCAAAACACATACACAAAAGACGTCTCTACCACCATCTTTGACATTGCCAGCACCTCCAATCAAAAACATAAACAAAAAAAAAAAAAAAAAAAGCCGCCACAAATCCACCCTTCAACCACCATACAAACGCACTAAATCCACACCACCCACTCACCAAATAACACCACACGCCCACCAAACAACACCACCAACCCCCTCGGGTTTTCGGAAACGGCCACATCCCCATCCTAAACCGACACCTCCACCCATCAAACCAACACAAACACCCATACCAATGTCCAACGAGACATTAACAGCAACCATCCGCAAACGCCTGGTGGGGAAACAGACACAGTTCCCCACCATATACAACATGTTCATGAAAGAAAAGCCATAAAAGCATTCTTTCATGACACCACTCGACGGAAAGCCACCCACAAAAACCACGATAAAAAACATTATCGTGACCAAATCACAACAACAACAATCTCATAGTCAACCTGACAAACCAGACACTCACACCACCACTCAAATCCTTGCTCACAAAGGGCTTGAAATTCATACCCACGCCAGACAATACCAGTCTAAAACAATCACCAATGCTTTTAAACAATTCAGACGTTCCATGTACATACATTACCATTTTCGAAATTCCCCCAACAAACAACCAAATCCCCTCAAAACTACCAGCACTTGGCAACCACCACTCCCAGATAACCCTAACCTCATCTCATACATCTGCTCAGTAGCAGAATCCATCAACCTCACCTTCAAACATGGAACATCAACAGAACACATCACAAACCTCACTGAGGAAGAAAAAAACTTCCTCGCTTCACATAACATTCACAATCAAAAATATGTCATCAAACCAACAGACAAAGGGGGAGCTATCGTTATATGGTCTAGTCTCGACTATTAAAAAGAAGCCCTCTCTCAACTCAATGACAAAAAATATTACCAACACATACAGGCCACTCCAATATCAAAAATATAAAAATCACACAGTATGTCAAAGATCTCTTTAAACATGGAGACATTGACTACAAAACCATGACATACCTGTTTACCAACCCACACCCCCCCCTGCATACCTATCTTCTACCTACTACCAAAAATACACAAACCTGGAAATTCAGGCAGACCAATCATATCCGGATGTGATTCACCAACAGACAAGCTATCCTCATTCATTGACACACATTTACAACCATTCTGCACCTCTCTGCCATCCTACATAAAAGACACAAATCATTTCCTACAAATCATTTTCAGCATTGAAATACCATTACCACCAAACACGATCATAGCCACCATTGATGTCAAATCCTTATACACAAACATCCCACACAATGAAGGAATAAATGCTACTCTCGAAGCATTAGATTCCAAACATGGGCGCATGTGGCAAAGTCCGCAAAGTCATACATCAGTTCCTTGAATACATACTCAAGGAAAATTACTTCACCTTCAAAAACAAACTTTACCTCCAAAAACATGGTATGGCTATGGGCACCAAAATGGCACCGTCATTTGCAAACATCTTCATGGGTGCATTGGAGGACTCCTTACTTTCATCTTCACCAAACCACCAACATCCTCTCCTGTGGAAAAGATACATTGATGACATATTTCTACTTTGGACACACGGGGAGGATGCATTCAAAACATTCACCACACATCTAAATACATTTCACCCAACCATCAAATTCGAGGTAACACACTCCACAAAAAGTGTCAACTTCCTTGACACAACAGTATACATAACTTCTCAAAACACCCTCGAAACCACCCTATACATCAAACCAACCAATCGCATGCCTCTCCTACATAACAATTCACACCACCCAAACTCCTGCAAAAAGGGCCTCATCTACAGCCAAATGTTAAGATACAGGAGGATTATCACTAAAGATGAAGAGTTTCATCAGAAAGCTCAGAATCTAAGAGTAGCCCTCATAGGAAGGGGTTACCATGACAAGGATATCCTACCACACATTAACAAGGCTGCCACATTCACTCAATCACAACTACTCTCAAAAACCACTTCCACCAACCACACACGCACACTCCCATTTGTCATACCATACAACCCAGACCTAAAACCACTACGCCACATTCTCCTACAACACTGGCAATACATTTAAAATGACCCCACTCTATCACAAATATGGCCAAATCATCCCGTTGTGGCTTACCAAAGACACAAAAACCTAAAAGAATATTTTGTGCGCACCAAACACATCTAACCATTAAGTCACAATACCACAACACACCACCTAACCCCGGATAATACCACACATTACCTCACCCCATCAATTAAACCAATGGGCCATCCCAAATTACATTTGACCAAAGATCAAAATCTCCACCACCCAGACACAACTCACAGAACCAACTCCATCAAGCGACAACCAACAAATCGAAAGAGCACACCCATGGAGACCACTTTGGAGTCATTCACCAAGCTACAAACCACCTGCAGCCACGTTGACAAATCTGGACCCCTCAGACAACACAACCTTGTCACAAATAAATATTTAAGATCACGTAAGCAAACAATATGTACAAGAAATACGTACAAAAAAATATGTACAAAAAATACATTCATTAATGGCATGGATGGCAGACAATCAAACAATACGATGTCGGCCATAAACATACAGTTGTACAAATAGCTGTAATATTCATTATTCAACCACCATCACACAGCAATATCATGTAAATAATTCATTTGATTCGCTCACCGAGCATTGTTGTAAATATAACACATGTTCACTCTTTTCAATCACAACCTTGATACAATTCCACAATCCGCCTTGAAACGAAAACACACACATGAGTTGAAATATCGCTCCGAACGTTTTCCAAACGGAACTCGTAATCATATTACTTGTATATTTCGAATACACAACACCTCATTAAACCGGCAGCCATTTGCAACAGTCCAAACAATCCACCACTACCCCTCTTCATCCCCCGGATCCACCAAACTCCCCCTATCCTCAGGGTCCGAACAAATCAACTCAAGGGTTTGGGAAAAACAAATGGAGTATGCAGGTGGAATTATCATCTAGCTAACGTAAATTCTTTCACAGAATTTAAAAAGCAATTCCTTGAACAAGCATTTCATGGTTCTGAACTTGATGATGTAACAGTCAATATCATTATGCAACAACTGACCATCCACTGCACATCACAGGAAATGCTTTCTGATAATAGTGATTGCAAGGACAAGAAATGTGACATTACCAGTGTCAACAAAGATTTTGACTTAGACATTATACCTATGCTAACTGGTCAGTGGATGAAACATTTCAATGTTTGCAGCAAAACACTACATTTCTATAAGTTTGGTTTGTGCCCGGGCTATGCTGAAAGGGAAATCCAGATAACAGCTGTTGGGACATGGCAGATACATTTTGAGGGTAAAAATCGGAATGTGGATCTATACTGTTTCTGTTGGATAGTAATGTGATCAGACCACCTAACATTTGTGAAGCTTGCAAAAATACAAATAACAACCTAAGGACAATGCTGTCGAGCAAAAATAAGGATCAGACAAAGAACTCAAAAAAAGAACGGTTACATTATTTATCACATGAGGACCTCCTGGATCATGCAAGAAATTCTATTAAAGAAATGAAATTCTGGAAACAAAAGTGCCAACGTTTGGAAGAGCACAGAAATAAAATGACCACAGTGGGATCAAAAACACTTAATGATAGAGTAGTTACTCCATCAAATGCAAACTTTTATAGAAGTTAGTAAGTGAGATGTCTCAGCCAGTGATCGAGATCATATGAACAGGTCCTACATCTATACTGTATGTTTTTATTAAAAATCAACTTACTATTGGGTTTACAATTTTTCCTCCTTTGACATCACATCAGAACTTTAAAGTAACAGGCCATTAACTCAGCACTAAAGTGAGTACAGGTATTTACAGATAGACCAACAATTTGTTCTGATCTCCACCAATAAAGTAAGGGTTTAACACCAACTTATTATTTGCCGCCAGATAATGTTTGTCTTAAGCTTTTACTTTTTTTAGATGAAGTTGTTCTCTAATAATCTGTTGCTTGGACTTCATAAACATAGTTGTGACCCTTTGCAGCAGGATGATACTTGCAGCTTTTTCGTTATCACCCAATGAACAACCAACCACATTCATCCATTTTGCACAAAAATCTTTATTTTTTGATAGGTACTTCAAACACTCAACAACAGTGCAGCTATCTATTCTACGCTGAAAAAAATCCTTTACCATTTTGTGCAAAAAAACAAAAAAATCCAGTACAGTGTTGTTTACTATAAACAAAAATTGTTCTGAATCTTGACGTTGATCAGTCCCCATCTTACCCAAGATTGAAAGTAAACATTGCTTCGACACTTTTCTTTTGTTAGTACTGTCATTCTTCGATTTCTTTATTGAGAAGTCCGTTGATGCAGAAAGAATTTCGTTGCGTGCTTTTTTCACCACGCAGCCAGCATGGTGGCGGATCGCCCCATATTCTGCTTCGTCTTTTGGTCCATCGTCAAACATAGTGACAATCTCAGATTCCGAACACGAACTATTTTTTAATGCCACAAAGCTCCAGAAATGCTTAAGGACATGTTGATATACTATAACTCCCACATCAGTTGAGCTTTCGATTTGACAAACAGCCAAGAGTTTATTCCACTGAACAAATAACTTTGAGGTTTTAGAATGTCTGAGCGTTAAAAATTCTCTCTCCAATTTAATAGCACAGATACTACTACTTTTTACATTTCTAACCCGATCATTGCATTCATTACATGCATCAGCAAGCAAAGATACAAGACAGCACAAAGGCGTGATACAATTATTTTCGCGGGTATTTGCTAGAATTGTTTTAGCTAGCTCAGCTTCAGGCTTGATACAGCTCGAAGAAACCCTTTCAAGAACAGCATTTAACTCCTTTACGTTGAAATTAACAGTATTTCCAACTGGAAATGACAAATTTGTGTCATCTGTTGCCAGATCAGTGTGATCCAGATCAGTGCAATCTGGAACTTTACCCACTGAATGGATATCTGCAAATTTAACACCTGTCCACAAGAAAAGTAAGAAGGAACCTGCCACTAACTATCGACCTATATCCTTGCTTCCCATTATCAGCGAAGTCTTGGAGCGATGTGTTTGCTATCGTTTCCAAGAACATATTAAGGTTATGATTAACAAAGCCCAACACGGATTTCTTCACGGACGCTCGTGTGTCACCCAACTTCTAGCGACCCTACATCATATTGGACAATTACTAGACCATAACGTTCAGTCAGATGTTCTATCTCTTGACTTTGCTAAAGCCTTTGATTCTGTGGATCACGCCATTTTATTGAAGAAAATCAAATCATACGGCATATTAGGCAACATGTATAAATGGTTTACTGATTACTTACATGGACAAACCCAGCGAGTTGTCATCGATGGTGTAGCTTCAGATTGGTCTCATGTTACCTTTGGTGTCCCTCAGGGTATTATCCTGGGTCCTATGTTGTTCCTTTTGTTTATCAATGATTTCCCTGACGCTATTCCTCCATCAACATCATCTGGGCTCATCATCTACACAGACGACACAAAGGTTTACAGAGCAAAAACATCACCCCAAGATTGTGACCAACTGCAAGAAGCATTGTCGTATGCTGACGGTTGGAGCAAGCAATCGAATATCGACTTCAACACGTCCAAATGTAAAGTTCTGACAATAACTAGCAGAAAACGTCTGACTATAATAAAATACCATCTTGGCTCGACTGATTTGATGCGTGTAGATAGCAAAGCTGATCTTGGAATCACTGTAACGAGAACATTATCTTGGAATCTTCATATCATCCAAGTCGTGTCCAAGGTGAATAGAATGCTGGGACTATTGCAAAGAACATGCCCGTTGTCAACAGATTGTAATGCTTGTAGAACATTATATTTATCATTGGTAAAATCCCAACTGTGTTATGCAACTGAGGTCTGGTCACCCTCGCAAATCACGAACAAAGCCAAACTACAGGGTGTATCAAAAAAAAGTAGACAATTTTGAAATGTTTAGAAAACTATAAATTTATCAAAATATCTCATAGATTTGTGCTAGTATGGGTACTTTGGCATCTTCAGGTCATTCTAACACTAAAAACAAACAGAAAAATTAACCTCGAAAAATGGAAGAGCGGTTTGTGGAAGCATCATTTTGAATGAGAGGTTTAAAATCCAATTTGAATTCAAGGGCTGAACGTTTGGGTATTTAATTACAAAGAATCGAAATTTCAGAAATTTTGATGAAAATTAAGTCAGCTGCGCAACTGCGTAAACGTGGGCTTTTTTCCGTTTAAGTCGCAGCTTGAGTAACTTTTTTCACAACACCATTGTTAGTTTAATCACCCGAGCAATCACTCATGCATGAAATCATTTGTGCATGAAAAAAGTTACTCAAGCTGCGAGTTAAACAGAAAAAAGGCCACGTTTACGCAGTTGCGCGGCTGACTTAATTTTTATCAAAATTTCTGAAATTTTGATTCTTTGTAAACAATTACCCAAACGTTCAGCCCTTGAATTCAAATTGGATTTTAAACTTCTCATTCATGTTTGCACAGGCCATTCAAAATGATGCTTCCACAAACCGCTCTTCCATTTTTCGAGGTTAATTTTTCTGTTTGTTTTAGTGTTAGAATGACCTGAAGATGGTAAAGTACCCATACTAGCATAAATCTATGAGATATTTTGATAAATTTATAGTTTTCTTAACATTTCAAAATTGTCTACTTTTTTTTATACACCCTGTAGAAAGAATTCAAAGGCGAGCTACTTGATGGATCCTACAAGTAAAGATGGGAGAAATCTCCTACAAACAACGTTTGTTAGCTCTCAATATTCGTCCGTTATTTTACAATAGAGAGATAAAAAACTTAACATTCTTTTTTAAAGCTATGTATGGGTATTACGATTTGAATATTTTTGACTATGTATCACTCCTGAGCCATAGTCGTACTCATAATTGTTTAAAACCTAGTTTAATGCTTAAAGTACCCTCATGTAAAACAAGTACATTCCAATCATCGTTTTTTAATCATATAATCTCTATCTGGAACTTGGTCTGTAGAACTGCTCAACCCTCAGACCTAAGTAGCCTGGCAATGTTCAGATCGTTTCTATCAAGAACGTATTTACATTCATTAGTGTCCTATTATGACGTTGACATGCCCTGTACATGGTGATTGCATAGAACCTGTTCATGTCATAGAGCTTAATTTACATGCAAAGAGAACATATGCTATTGCCTGATTCTAAATTATTTACTATGGTTTTTAAATTATCTTAGACAACTATCTCTTTCTGATAATTTTTTTTTCCATGAAAAAAAAAAACGACAAAAAAAACAACAAATCAACAACTTGGATTTTCGAGCTTGTGGCATATGCTTATTCTTTGATGCGGGTAGCTATACAGGGTGTCTCAAAAAAAAACCGAATCCATCTTTGGCACGTTATTGTGCATAAATTAATAGGTAAACGAGCGTAATTTTTTTATATTAAGAAAGACCAGGCTTTTAGCTGTCGAATGACAGACTTTTCGTACCAAATGAAGAAAAAATGAGCGAATACGAGTTCAACGAAAAATATTGGTCAAAATCGCATTCTTTCACCTCAGAGAATTGACTGTAAACGTAAGTCTCTTGGGAATTAGGTTAGTCAATTAACTTTGCATATGCAGTTGCATACGCATAATTTTGTTATTGCAAACATGGTTCAACTTACAACAGAACAACGAATATTTATTGTGAAAACGTTTTATGAAACAGGAAGGTTGCAAAGAACTCGGGAGAGTTTCAGGCAACGTTTTCCTGAGCGGCAACCGCCTGCACTCTCAACAATTTGGTCAAATGTAAGAAAGTTTTCTGAACATGGCACAACATTAAATCGAAACAAGGGGAATTCTGGCAGAAGGTGCACGGGGAGATCAGAAGCCAACATTGAGGTGGTCAGACAGCGGCTAGCTGATCATCCTACAGACACAAGCGCAAGACGGAATGGTGTTGGCCTACCACATGCCACGTTCAACCGCATAACGAGGTTAGATCTGAACATGTACCCTTACCGCATGCACATCCGACATCAACTCCTTCCTCGAGACTATGCTCGGCGTTTGCAGTTTGCGCGATGGCTGGTTGACCGTTGCAGACGAAACGAAGAATTCCTGCGATCATTCGTTGTTGGAGACGAAGCCGGTTTTGCCATGAACGGCCAAGTTAACACCCACAATGTTAGGGAGTATGCTGCTGCAGGACAACCGCCCGCATTTAACTTTGAAATCAATTCTAGTCAACAAAAACTGACAGTTCGGATCGGACTTTGTGGCAACGGCCAGATATTTGGGCCATTCTTCTTTGATGGAAATGTAAATGGATTAAACTATCTGCAAATGTTGAACAACGACGTGGTACCACAACTTCAGCAAAATTTCCAGATGCAAAGGAGAGGAGCATTTCGAAATCTCTGGTGGGTGCAAGATGGAGCTCCGGCACACCGTTTAATTTGCCGTCCGTGATCGTTTGAGAGAATTGTTTGGTCACCGTATCATTGCCCTCTACCATGACGTGGAATGGCCACCGCGATCCCCTGACCTTACTTCTTGCGACTTTTTCCTTTGGGGATACCTGAAGAACAAGGTCTACACAACACCGCCGCTTGATCTCAACGATTTGCGGAACCGCATTCGTGACGAAGTTAACGCTTTGCAAAATAACACACCGATTATCAGAAGACCTGTCCAGGCAATGTTAAAACGATGTCAACTGTGCATCGAAAGAGACGGTGGTCATGTCGAAGGTGTAGGAGCCTAATTAATGTTCTTAAGTTTGAATTGTAAATTAATCATCAATTAATCAGTTCTGACACATCTGTGACTAATTGGTTCTTCTTTTGTTTCTCAATGCATTAATCACGCGCGGAGGTGAAAGAACGCGATTTTGACCAATATTTTTCGTTGAACTCGTATTCCCTCATTTTTCCTTTATTTGGCACGAAAAATGTGTCATTTGACAGCTAAAAGCCTGGTCTTTCGTAATATAAAAAAATTACGCTCGTTTACCCATTAATTTATGCACAATAACGTGCCAAAGATAGATTCGGTTTTTTTTGAGACACCCTGTATAACTTATGTTTCTTCTGTGTGTTATTTGTTTTTTTTATATGTAAATATGTAATCGGAGGAATGCTTCGCATGGGATCTTGTGTCCCGTTTGCATTTTCTCCGTTTGAACATTGTTCAATAAATTTGATATATATATACCCAAACTAATAATCATCTTAAGTTCTTCGTCTTCTAAGTAACCCGCCGCCATTTTGAAAACAGCTTTTCAAATCTTCATGGGGGGTCCGCACATCACACATGTTTCAACACGCCATCTGTGAGTTTTGCTGCCCTATCTTATAGACGCCCTGCTATGGATCAACCACTTTATGGTAGAGCAAAAGAACTTGTCTAGGCAAATCAAGGCAAATACCAAGATGTGGTTTTGGTCATGGGACCCCTTCATATCCTTCTTAATTTCCTCAAAGCTATTGGACAAAATATGGAGAACACTGGTTTGGTTGATGTATGGCTGGAGTCAAGGGGGAGTACTGATGCTATGATGAAAGGTAAGGCCTACTACAGAGCAGTGCGGGTCATACATTGACCTATGAAGCACTATGGCAAATATACCGGAATCTTTTTAGCTCATGGCTTAATGAAACTGGAATAAACCCTTCTTTATCAACTAATGTGGTAGGAAATATAGAGGAATTTAGTACTAGGGCACATGATAATGATGGTATACAAAGATAAGTAAGTGAGGTCATGGAAGTACCTGATAAAGAAAATATCATAAAGATGACTGAGGAATTTGATAATGAATTCCTGATTTTCCTAATTTTGTTATTTGGCGAACATATATGAAAATGGTAGAAAATTATGCTTTATCAGAGCAAATCAAGATGGTTATTGGCCCCTTCATCTTAACTCATTTGCTGCATTGTTACCCTGGATGACAAGGATATGACCACACTAATTATGCTTGGTGGGGGCATGTCTACCTGGCTGAAATGAAAGGATTGGAAATGTTTCACCAAGAATTGTTTGAGGAATTCATGAATGGTAATTTTGTGGTAAAACAAAGAGATGGAAAATTTAATCAAATTCCAATTGACCAAGCAACAGAGTGGCAAAACAAAATAGGCAAGATATCAAATGGCATGATTGGCATAACAAGAAATGATACAGCAAGGGACAACTTTTGCATAACCGGACTACTTTTGCATAACAGGGCGGAGCGCTCTTTTATCTCACATTTCACAAGAGTGATGCTGGATTTGGAAGACAGCAATGATGAAAACATATCAATTCAGAAGGATGCTCAGCCATCAAGAAAGCTTGAAAAAGAAACAGGTAAAAGTTTGAAGGTTCAGCTCATGAGAATGGTGTACCTGTTGTACCACAAATTATGGAGAGCCAAGAAAGTGAATCTAGACTACAACTAACTTCAATAGCCACTACTGATGTTGCTAAGTGAAATTCAACAAGATATGCTTTCTGCTGGAAATCAGGGTAGGCAGCTTGCTTTCTGAACATGTCAAAAGTTGGTTTATTGAAAAAGATGTGCCATTTTTTTATGACAAATGCGCGGCGTATGTGTGATTGCAATTTGAGCCTATGAATTTTATTGACTGGTCCCCAGCACTGACCATATATGGTATTGACATATAACAGCATCACAACATCTATTCGAATTTCGGCATTGAAATGTTTCTGTCATCTTACTCTTCTATAAATGATATATATTAATGTATATTTAAGGGTTAGGGACTGTTGAGAGTGTTTTGTTTACAAATAAACGCACGCACTGGCCATACAATGAACGAGAAATTTCAATATTGCACGAGGCCGTAGGCTGAGTGCAATATTGAAATTTCGAGTTCATTGTATGATCAGCAAGTGCGTTTATTTGTAAACAAAACACGAACATAAAGTCTCTAACACTTTTAATATACAATCTGAGTTCACTGATTGCTGCAATGATGATCCAAGGCAAGGACTATATTTATATGAGAAATTGAGATTGAAAAGACAAATATAAAAGGAAGGGAATTCAAACAGTTCAACAATTTATTATCAAATTATCTGACAAGCATAGTTTAACACAATAAAACATTTTAAATAAGCTAAGAATTAACAAAACAAAGTTTTACCAATGGGGGACTCACCGCGGGAAGCCCGCTTAGTGAAGCATGTCGTTATTTTTGTCCCTGCTTGCCATTGTAAGTAAACGTAAAATTGCAGTTTCGAAACTTGCACTTCCAAAGTCAACAAATTTGGGGGATGTTGTCTTGGCAAAGGTGTTTTTGTAACTTATTTCATTTCTGTTGTTGTATTCGTTTTGCTGCAATGGTTGGTCCTTTGAGCCAAGTGAAGCCACTGGATTGCCCAAAATTTCCAAGCATTCCTTTTGTTGTTGTATCGTTTGTCTTTCGCAGTACACCTTAATACTTCCCTCGTTTCTGTGGCCGGAAACTTGCATTATACGATGGACAGGAATTCCAGCTCTATCCAGTAAAGTGACTGAAGTTGCCCTTATACAATGGTTTGTGTACACCTGGCTCAGTTTTGCTGCTGTTGATATTTCTTTCATCATATTTCCTAACGTGTTGACGCTAAGAGGCGCTCGATCAAATCAGATTTTTTCACTAGCAGAAAATGTTCTCTTTGGCCTCTGAAAAAGTGCTTCTTCTCCTGGGTTAAGTACATCAATCAACCTCTTTAAATATTGAACAGGACAATGGCTGTCACCAGTCGAAAACATTTTAGGATCCGCTTCGTCCGCCTTGTCGTTAAGACCGCCAGGATGATTCTTAGTTTTCTCTTGCTCGGCCATTTCAACATACTCTAAATCATTGGCGTCTGTTTTGAAAACAAAACTGTTCTTTGTCAATTTCCTTTGGTTTTCTCAACCTCTTCTACAGAAATATAAGTTTATGTTGAACCAGTTCACTTGCAATAATGATATAGGCGAATCGCTCCCAAAAACACCACTATCATAA
Source organism: Dendronephthya gigantea (assembly GCF_004324835.1). Classification (NCBI taxonomy): domain Eukaryota; kingdom Metazoa; phylum Cnidaria; class Anthozoa; order Malacalcyonacea; family Nephtheidae; genus Dendronephthya; species Dendronephthya gigantea. The sequence goes on from NW_021163051.1 coordinate 1,410,423, forward strand.
CATTTTTGTATGTCTTCGGATTGAATACTTGAGTGATGTTTCACTTTGGACGACCCATCCTCCTTAATTTTCTTTAGCTTTGCGTTTAAAGACCTATTTGCTGTTTTAAAAACGGGATCAGTTATGATTGAAAACGTCTTTCCTACTGTTTCTGAGGATAAATATCGGTTGATTCCTGCTCTCACAGCGACATGAGCTGAACGACTATAGTCTTTCCCGTCGCTTTGTTTCAGTTCTTGATAAAACTTGGTCAGTCGTTCTGCCAGTGTCTCTTTGCTTAAACATTCCAAGTACTCAGTAGGATATCTTACTTGCAGCCATTCTTCAAATAAAAAATGCCATAAATAAGTTTTTCACAAAGGTAAATGTGAATTGTCAAAATGTTCAGGGCAAACAAGAAGCAATTATTGTGTTTTACAATTATCTTTAAAGATGGATACACTCCATTTTGTTTCCTTTTTGGTAATACCCGGTATAGAATCATCGATAATTTGCTGAATTTCTTCGTCGTTCACTTCGGAAAATCTTGACGTTGAACCAGCTTCGTTCATGCGGGCTGCCATTTTTGAATAAAATCAATAAACCACGATTTTCGTGGGTTATTTCGAATAAACCACGATTTTCATGGGTTATTGCGAATAAATTAGGATTTCCATGATCTGTCGCTAGGCAACAAGAAACCACATGATCGATTTTGACCAATCGCATGCTTAGATTTAGGCCAGTACACGAAGATTGTATATTAATTTATAATATAGCATTATTATTATAGCATATTTTATAATATAGCATTTCCGCGATCATTGCAATATATTGTATAATAATTGGTATAGTTTACCATTCACGAACCTACATGTTTGCAACTGTCTCGTTAAGATTTGCAGATTCTCGCTAAATGAACATTTTCACATTTCCATAATCAAATATATACAGACACAAAGAAAAGGTGACAATTTCAAAAAGTAAAGTAAAAAGCAAATTCCGAATAAATAAGACATCTCAAAATATAATTCAAATAAGACACAGATTGAGAATAATATGGTAAGATAGATTAATTTAAGGAAAGAAAAGAAAGACCCGACAATTGAAATATAGAGAAATGAAGTGAACAGTTGTAGTTCTTTGCTGGCTTTAAGTCCAGTGTTAAGGAAAGGTTTTTTATGTTTGATTAAGAGGCTTCAAGAAAGGCGAGAATATGATAGTTACTCTATTTAGTTATGTGAAGAATTCTATAGTTATTGAAAACTAAGTTCTCAATAGGAGAAGGGTTATTCAAAGATAATGGGATATTGTTGAGTAGTGAGAATTGGTTTTGTAGTGTGGCTAAGAATTGAGCGTGCTCAATTTTGCGCTCTCTCTCTATGTTGTATATATATGCGTTGTAAAGTATTGTATTTCATTCTGTCTGAAAATGACTTTGTAATAAAGTCGAAAATTTACAGTCTCAATCTGTCTTGTTTGAATTATATTTTGAGATGTCTTGTTTATTCAGAATTTGCTTTTTACATTATATACAGACACATTCAACACAAATGTAACCATGATTGAAAGTAATATTGACTTCCAAACAACGTTGTCACAAGGTGGCAATGTAATGTTAATACAACGAAAATGTCACTGATCAAACAATATTATTGCCTTTTTAACCATGTTGTCACAATGGTGGCAATGCAACATTAATATGATGAAAATGTCACTCTGATCAAAGGTTATTCTCCACTTTTAACCCAACCTTGTCACAATGTTGCAATGTAACCTTCAATACAATAAAAATGTCACCACAAGGGTATCATCGAAATATTATTAAAACGTTGTGGCGATTATATAGAGGGAAAAGAGCTGGCAGACTTGTTAAAGAAAGGGAAGCAGTCAATCGCTATGGAATTCAAGTGGTTCCACCCGTTTCGCCAGAATCTACATAGTATAGATACTGTCAGATTGGTCAGGCAGGCATAGTATTTTTAATACCCAGATTACCAATCATGCCAATCCCAGGAATGTAGAGAAACACTAGTTCCAGTCTACCGTTAATCATGGAAACGCGTTCAAGATGGCGACAGTTAATGAGCGGCGTGCGTTATGCTGTCTTTTTTAAAACTGAAATATGCCTCGAAACATCAAACGAACTCTCCCAAGAGGACCTATTTTTTCATTTGTCGCATTTACAGACTCTTCCCCATCTCCAATACGACGAAGAATAGAATTGGCATCTCCACAAAATCGTGACGAAACGTCTGCGCGTGTGAATGAAGTCGGTGAATGTGGAGATAATTTAGGAACATCCGCGCAAACTTCATCATAATTTGTTTTCAGTGAGAGAGATCTCACTGAGATATTTAGTGAAAGTGATAGTGAAAATAACAAGAAAGCTCCAGGAAAGTCAACTAGCTATGCTAAACGACAACAAAGCTCGACAAGAAACTGGGAAAATATCAGAGGAACCTTGTTAAAAGCTGTGCTTGAATCTGAATGTATTCCAGGTGATCAACTGTGCACCAACAGTAATGTAGCCAGCGCAAACTTTCCATGCTTGAAATGCGGCGCAGGAAACTATTTTTGCGAAGCATGTGTGGCATCATTGTGTATTTCATGTGGTTGAACAGTGGAAGATCAGTATACTTCATTTTTTGTTGTAGTTCATAAATACACTATACTTACATTATATATAAATTCTTTCGTGAAATGTTTACTTCTACAATATTATATTTAATTTTAAATGACTTAAACATAGTGGTTCAGACTTGAGAGGATGGAATTTTTTGCATGAAACAAAAATGCAAAAGTTGGGATAATATATATACATTGATAAATAGCTATAGCTATGTGATTGATAGACTTGTGAGCACATGGCCCAAGATAAATGTAATGTTTCTTGGTATGGAATAACTGTAAATTTGTCAAATAGAAAGTACATTCAAATAGAAACAAATTGCCACTGAAAGTTTTCAGAAATTACATAAGCATATGGTAGATTGATTAAACTGCATTTCCCTATTAATGGAATATTTATATTATTTTTATTCCTTAAATTAGCATTATTTTTTCTGCTAAGGATGGAATTTTTTACCAATTCCAATGTTTAAGAGAATATTAAATCCTCGACCTTGGCATTCCTGTCTTGCATCAGAAATAAAAACAAGTATTGCTATATGTGATGATGGTAAGTCAGAAAATCCAGTAATGGTATGTATGCCATATAAGAAAGCATTGTACACCGTAGCAATAAAGAACAAAGTCAGGCACACATTGGACTTAATGGCCTAACAAAAAGTCAAATACAATGAATGTTACATCCATTTCATTCTCAAATTCATTCAAAACCAATAACTATCAACTCATTCCAGGTATTATTTAAATGAGTTAGGAAACAATGCAACATTTTGAAAATTTTGTATTTTCAAAAAAGGCTTTTATTTACACTGTAGAGTCATGTAGTTTAATTAATTTCCAAATATCTGCAGGTCGAAGGCATGAACTTGGTATTATGTCTTGTCCATGTGAAGCTTTTCCTGTATCCTTAGCAAGATTACAGCTGTGGCCAACATGTTCAAAGAATCCATCATTGCTTTATCTATCATTTGACCTTTTGGATTGGATGAAAGCATTACTTTTGGAGTGCCATGTTTCACTGAACGATTTTTGTAGAGCATTGGATTTAAGAATTCCAAGATATGTCAAGGTAACATATGACGCATTAGTATTATTTCATGGGGGGGGGGGGTGTAATAATTTTCAAATCTTTCAACATTTTAACAGTTATGAATGTCAGCAAATGCAAAATAAACATGCCTTCACCATATTTGAGTACAAGACAGGTGCTTTTAAAGAGTCAAAATACTAGTTCATGTACTCTATTTTGCCCCCAAAATGGTGGCTAGTTACGAAGTTTGTCGTGTGTGATGTCACATGCAAGTGGTCTATATACAACAAATTGTAGTGACTCATGGAACTTTAATTATTACTTTACATCTTCTCCTTTATTATTTTATAGAAAAAAGATTTATATCACCTAATCATTGATTGTTTTGAAGAGTATAGGTAATTTTAATTTTTTAATTTTTTTAATAAATAAATGTATGCATTATTTGTTTAAAAGCCAAATATATTTAACCTCTGCCTATTTGACCACACCCTTTTGTTGAAAATTTCAGCCCTCTATATATTGAAAAGTAAATGGTTTAGCCAAAAATGGAAATAAGTTGTTATTTTTTAAATCAAATTTACTTACAGGTATATGAAGAATGAGCTACGCACTCTTAAAGTAATGTGTCCATAGAGAGATCATGGAAATGTTTGCCCGGCTTGCCCTGTGGTAAGATCTGTTGCAATATATATATATATTATTATTATATACCACTTGTCAAAGTTTGGTGTTCGTAGCGTTTCATTGGTCGAGAGCGAATCACGTGAGAGTGACGAAATTTTGATGTCGCCCGCGCGACCCCCAGCAGGGGGTCGATGTGAATGTAAAGATAGCTTAGGTATGTAACTTTTGTATGCATTTACATCGCCATTTACAGGGTCCCTTTTTTTACGTCAGGTTACCAGGCATTTGAGAAATTTTTTTTTAACATAATTTAAATCCAGTTTCAGCGTTATTAAAGAACTGGAAAAAGTCCGCACAGTGCATAGAAGCAAGCCAGAAAAACATAGATGATTTGGCCAATAAATTATCAGGTACATATAATGTGCCAGGAACAATGAACCATTATTGATTCTGTATGCCTTTACATGAAGATTCGCTTTCATGATTTTCTTATTTTAATTTGATCTTTGCACTCCACGATTTTCTTCAGTTGTGCAGTCCCGTACACACTGGGTTTTTTTAGTGTTATTCCTTCAGGCAAGCACTGTGCATCAAAACTCTACCAGCCTTTTGTAAGGAAATCGACCCTTCTCACCAGTTTCCTGCTCTATAACAGATAGAACGCGAGTATGTCATGTTGAAATGAATCAATGTTTATTTGATTTACATCAAATTTGTGACGTATGATAAATTAATATAGCTGTCGCAACGGCCGTATTTCGTTCGGGTGTCATGGTGCCTTGAACTCACGGTATTTTTTATTAAAAAATATACGGTTTCTGCTATTAATTAATATAATTCATTTTTAAAGTACAACATTTTAAACTTTTTTGGGCAAAAACTTAAGTGCTGATTGCATGGATCGGGGTGAAAAATATATGTCACGCAAATAAATATCAATACATATAATTGATTACCCGAGGAGTCAGCTTCTTTTGTAAATATGTCCTCATGAATCATCTTTATTGTCTCATTACGAAGCTTTGCTTCAATATTGTGTGATCCAGCAAAAAGTATTTTATTGTTTCTGAATCCAATTATGAAAGCAGGGAAGCCATGTTCTTCAAGCCACTTTCATTAAATATAAAACTATAATTACAATTATAGAAAATAAAAATAATTAAATTAGATACAATGGAAATTAGCGCTCGAAATATATCGATTGCGTGATATTTTCCACTGAATAGTAATCCAGCTTTAAAGGCCGTTTTCCACTACAGCTGCTTTGTCCGAGCAGGCAGAGCAATCTTTTTTCAACTTTATCTGCAGTTGACTAATCAGCGCAGCTTTGAGTAGAACTACACAGAGTGACAGGAAAGTCAATTTAATGTTTATATTTGGAGCAATTTTAACATTAATATTCATACCGTGTTGTTCCATACTTTGCTAAAAATATCTGTAATGATTTTGGCACGTTGCGGTTCTGTTAGCACATCTTCCACATGATGAAGTACCAAGTAGGATTTAGCTTCTTCGGAAAGGTTTTGAAATCGCTCTGCCACCGTTTTGTTAAAAGAGCTTACTCTACAATTTGACATTAATTCTTTTCCTTCAAATAAGTATTAATTGTAAAAATATCTATTATTCAGCCAGTAAAGCAGTATATATCTAATTATGACCCATACTGTACAGTGTGTATAAAAAAAATCTACGACGCGGCTGTGACCTATAAATTTTTGCTAATGCTTGAAATCCTGAGCTGTCTGTGGTAATATTGGTTTCTACCTGTCAAAAACGGCCAACGCGAATGACTTCATTTTCACGTAGGGCCTATATAGCTACTAGCCTTATAACCGTAAACTTTATTTATTTTTACCTTCGCTAGACACAAACTCTTTTTGAAACAAATTCCAGCTGCTCTTTGCTCTTTTTCTCCTTGGTATAATGTCATGCGAGGAGTTACGACTCGTGTCACTTGTGTTTGCTATTGATCTTTTGTTCTTTGGGTTCGGCTTCGACTTGTACACCATTTTAGTTATCCAGTTCTGTTAAATTGAAACAATGTTGGAGGTAAAATTTTTACCACATTTTTATGAGGCCAGGCCAAAACTAATTAATTGGGCATATTCGGCAATCCAGGATGCCTCTAAGAACCGATGGGATGCAATAAGTGATGCTTGCATCCATTTTTTAGTAGTTGCTGAACATGCGCCAAATCAAACGTTTGTCCACAATTGATATTCTTCAGGATATGTGGCTCTAATCACTTTCTCTAAAGAATCACAATTTTGCAATGTTTGTATAACTCACGACAATGTGACAAACACCCAATTATGATTATGTCAACTAAATAACACTAATATGCTTATGTTATGTTAACATCGAAATGAGAACAGTGCTTAAAGAACTAGTACCTTTTTATCGTTGTAGTAAAACTAGGCTTAGGACACCGCGGAAATTGGTATAGGCTTAGCCGCAATTCTCGATACTTAGACTTCAAACTTGGTGAGGAAAAAGATTTATAAATATTCAAGAAAATATGTCTTGCACAAAAGATTTGAAGCTTGCTCACGGTAAAAACGAATCGTCTGAATTAATAACCTTGTGTATACTTTAAGCCTCAAAATGGCCATTTCACAGCGGTCAGATGTGTATGATGAGCTGTCAAAAGATTGCAGAATGCGTATTCAGAAGAAAAATTGAACTTTTTTAAGATATTCAAAAGGTTTCTCTTTGATAGGGCGATACAGAAATGCACAATTGTGAACCAGCGATTAGATTTTCGGGTTGAAACGTCTTAAACACCAATTTCTGCGGTGTCCTAGGCTTAGCTAATACAGGAATCGTATATAAGGCTTTTGTTTTAGATACATATCGACGGGCTTCAAAGATCTTGCAAAAACTTTTCTTTCTTTCTCTGTTTCTTGAGGTTCGCATCCTTGGCAAGGAACTGCCCCAAAAATTAAATGTGAGCAAATCTTACAATCATCCTCCAGGAGAGGCGAGAAGATGAAAATATGGCTAAAGTTTATTGAATTTGTCACTCAAGAATTCTCAACGATTCCATCTCTTTAGTTTGTCATAAAATCTAGATCGGTATATAAAAAGATGCACAAACTGATGTTCCGTGATAAAAATTACAAATTCAAAGTTGCATCAACTTTTGCTAATAATTGTAAATGCAAGCAAAAATTTAATGTACGTGAGTAGCTTGATGCAAGTAACTTAAAACTTGCTTATAGCAAGTTGTAACGATGAATGGTAACTTGGTGCATAAAAAAACTAAGTGAGTCCATACCAGTTAATATTTTTAAGATATAATAGCTTCGATACGGGAGGTTGATGAGAAAACGGAGGTGGGGTGGGTGCACACAATACTAAAAAAACAATAAATGCATGATAAAGACAATGCTGGCATATTCTATTAGCTTACTTTTTGTGATTCATTCGATCTATTCTTCACACATTTTAAGTAAAAATGCCATGCACATAAACGATACAGACCTCTGCGATACAATGCAGTTGACATGCACTACCTGGTGTTCTACCATCGATTAATCCTCAGGCATAGATTTATAATTTACAGTATACACATTGTAGCTAGATGTTGAGAATGCATAGGAGTAGATTATTGTTTAGTGTACAGTTGTTCTGTGCTTATTACTCACCAACCTAAAGTGATCGGCGTATCGTAAAAAAACAGAATAAATTGTACGCCAACTATATAGTATGGTCAGTTGTTGCAAAACGGCGATTTTGAGATCCACAATTGATATTCTTCAGGATATGTGGCTCTAATCACTTTCTCTAAAGAATCACAATTTTGCAATGTTTGTATACTCCGACAATGTGACAAACACCCAATTATGATTATGTCAACTAAATAACACTAATATGCTTATGTTATGTTAACATCGAAATGAGAACAGTGCTTAAAGAACTAGTACCTTTTTATCGTTGTAGTAAAACTAGGCTTAGCTAATACAGGAATCGTATATAAGGCTTTTGTTTTAGATACATATCGACGGGCTTCAAAGATCTTGCAAAAACTTTTCTTTCTTTCTCTGTTTCTTGAGGTTCGCATCCTTGGCAAGGAACTGCCCCAAAAATTAAATGTGAGCAAATCTTACAATCATCCTCCAGGAGAGGCGAGAAGATGAAAATATGGCTAAAGTTTAGTGAAATCGACCTAAAGATTTCTGCCGACAGACAGTAATTGTAAGCAGAAATGACGCGTTGTGCCATAGTATTACCTCAATAAACCATATCTTGATTAAAAACATACGGTATAAAACTTCAAACGGATTTAAATGTTTGTTATCCTGACCTTTACTTGTTTTTTTTTCAAACTTTACGAACAATTTGGCTATTTCATAGCCACTATAAATACCAGGGGCCAGTTGTATGAAAGCCGGATAGCACTATCCACCGGATAGTGGGTTTTTTTAATCTCCTGAAAATCACCCGTTGTTTGGTATAACTTCGATTAAATCTTAGTATTCCTAAATTAAGGATCCTCTTTAACGATTGTAGGTTCCAAAGCTGAAATTTTATTGCTCTTCAAGCATCTTTAGAATGGTTGAAAAAATCACTATCCGGTGGATAGCGCTATTCAGCTTTGATTCAACCGACCCCAGGACAAAGCAATTACAATGCAGCAAAGACCATTATTATTGTAATTGCTTTGTCCTGGTATTTATAGAGGCTATTTCATAGCGATTAAGTCAAATTGTCCGTAAGGTTCAATTTGAAATTCCGAAGTTTGGTTTGAACTTCGGAACTTCGAAGTTGGAAGTGACAACTTCCCCGCCCACTTGACAGCTTCCAAACATAGCTCGCAAATGAAGCAGCCAACGTTTTCTGAAATCGACTGTAACATTTTACATTTCTTAAAATTTTTAAAATTGTAAAGATTGTGCCGGATTGCAATTGAATTCCAATTTCAACTAATTTATTGAGATGAGATTCCAAGCTGGGGAATGAGATTCCAAGCTGAGGGAATGAGATTCCAAGCTGAGGGATTTTGAGATTCTGTTTGAACAATAGCATAATTGGTGCCAGATTGGAATTAAATTCCTATCTGAACTAATTTATTTGGTACCAGATTGGAATTAGATTCCAAGCTGAGGGAATTGAATTTGTCACTCATGAATTCTCAACAGTTCCATCACTTTAGTTTGTCATAAAATCTAGATTGGTATATAAAAAGATGCACAAACTGATGTTCCGTGATAAAAATTACAAATTCAAAGTTGCATCAACTTTTGCATCAGTAACAAATAATTGTAAATGCAAGTAATAATTTAATGTATGTGAGTAGCTTGATGCAAGTAACTTAGAACTTGCTTATACCAAGTTGTAACAATGAATGGTAACTTGGTGCATAACAAAACTAAGTGAGTCTATACCAGTTAATATTTTCAACTAAATTGTGATGAGATATAATAGCTTCGATACAGGAGCTTGATGAGAAAACGGAGGTGGGGTGGGTGCACACAATACTAAAGAGTTATGCATGATAAAAACAATTCTGGCATATTCCATTAGCTTACTTTTTGCGATTCACTTGATCTATTCTTCACACATTTTAAGTAAAACTGCCATGCACATAAACGATACGGACCTCTGCGATACAATGTTGTCGACATGCACTGCAAGGTAGGCTGGAAAAATACAATAGACTTTTCCACAATTGTATATTTGTACGTTGGCTTTACTTTAATCTAAAGAATCTCTTTCAAAAAGATAAATTTCATTGTCCGAGGTCTGAACTCCAGCTGACAATTTTAAAAAATACATAGCAAAACATAATTTGAAGATTAACATCTTAAAATCTAAAGTATAGGTTAAAACAAAAAAACAAGGATTTTTTTCTAAAATTACAATCATTAGTTTTATTATGGTCCTCACAAACTTGTTGTTGCCTTGTTTTAACTATAAATCTAAATATGTTTGTTAGTGACTACATGACTGTGTAAGTCACACTAATCCCGCAGTCAGACCAGTGCTGACAAAGTGGTTATTATTTGTCACATGAAGGCTCCGCGATAAAAAGATTTCTGGTTGATATAAAAAAGTTTGCTTTTTGCGGGTAACTTTGTTACCCAGCCTTATTATGTTAAGGCCAGTTCACAAGGGCGAATTCACTGCAATGTATGTCGCAAAGTTATGGAATAGGCTTCATCATGTTAAGTAAAAGATCTGTTAGCAGTAAGGACATTGAAGGGCTCATTATTACTGACAAATATTACAATGTTTCCATCTTGAATGCGTTTCTATGATTAACGGTAGACTGGAACTAGTGTTTCTCAACATTCCTGGGATTGGCGAGATTGGTAATCTGGGTATTAAAAATACTACCCCTGCCTGACCAATCTGACAGTATTTATACTATGTAGATTCTGGTGAATCGCCTGGTGGTTCAACCGGCAAATGAAACCAACCGTGTCCGGCCTATTTCAAGCCATTACTTGCAAGCTCATAATCCGGGAAACTGTGTGCATATACCCTTGATTGATTCTACATATCAAGGGAAAAGATCTAAGACTGCCTATTGCCCATCCTTGCTTCTTTCAAGTGTGATATCTTTGGTTCCCAAAATCGACGAAATTTGCTATGTTGCACATCACTTGAATTTGGATTGTATTTGCGTTACTGAAACTTGGCTTCAGAATCACCTTCGTGATAATCTTATAGCCTTAGATGGATTTAAACTAGTTCGAAGAGATAGATATGAAAGAACACACGGAGGTTCAACTTCATTTTCGGTATTTCGATACCTATTTTTAGACTATAGGGGTCTAATAGAAATCTGAATAATTAATAGTTTTGAGTAAATCCAGTTGATCTTGATTGGTCCTCATTCATAGTAGCTACATTGGTTCAAGGCAAATGACCTTTGTCAACTTTTCTTTTGTTTCTGAGCATTTTTATAAACCAGAAATATGGTACATTTTGCTCCTGCGAATGTAAAAATATGTATGGCGGAAAAATAATTTGATTTCTCAAAATGGGCAGTTGCATATGTCTTCACTAACATTCATTGCAAATAAAAGTGAATAAAATTACCTCAAATTGTCAGTGTTATTACCTCAAGAGTCTCACTAAAAATAAGCTTTTTGAAGTGTGACCCATTAACACGTGGACACAGAAGCCACAATTCGTCCTTATGCTTGCAATATCCCATTAGTAATAAGAGATTTTGGATGGCATAATTTCCTTAAGAACAAATTGAATCAATCATACATCTAATCTTGGATGCTTGAAAATACAGCATAAAAATACATTATATTTCAAAATACATTTTGTAATATAATGTATTTTGTTTTGCAAGAGATTTTAATTTTTCATTATGCTCAATCTTTTATTACTTTGTATAATTCATTTTATTTTCACTATTTTTACACGGATAACCATGAATACAACACTGTCATAAAATGATGGTAGGCCCACAGATGAGCAATGATAAGGCAGTCATCGCCATCTTTTCTGATCATTTCTTGTGGCCCATATGCTATCAATCTATCTGCGCAAAAAGTGAAAATAGTAATGGGAAACCAACTTTATATTAATGCCTGAAAGATATCTTTTTTCTTTATTAATCTCAATATTGTTCACCTTACTTTTTATATTTCCAACAATTTCCCATAAAATTAACATATGCAGTACAATCATGCGATAAATATTTTTCGTATTTATATTATTTCCGGGTGACAACCAAGCTATCCCTATATATGCACACAGAATAATTCATTTATGATGTGCACAGAGTGACACTTGCTGCTGCATGCAAACATAGAATAATGTACCTTTTGTAAGAGCCAATCCTGGAAGCTTAATATCAAAGCCCTTATCTAAACACTCCATAACTCTTTTGATATATTATTTGCTTCCTTCTTTTGACACTTGATAAAATAAAAAATGATGGTGTGTTACATTAAGTGATTCATAATTAATTAGAAATGTAATATCTGCCTTTATATTTTGCAAGATAATAATAGGGTATTTATCAGGCTGTTTACATCAGTGTAACCAGATTTTAAAATTCAATTATCCCAGACAGTAGTCTAAATTATGCTAAATTGACATATATTATGCTAAATGTGATTTGCCTGCATACAGGTGTTTGTAAGATCTGAGCACAGAGCTCTACTCTGTGCCCTGGTTTGAGGGACTTAGAAAAAAGACAAATTCACACATAAACCATCGTTTTGACTTCAAACTTTAATGTGAATCTTTGAATTTGAACTATTACATTTTATTGGATTAGTCACAGTCACTGCCACTATCTGTGTCATTTTCATTGTCATATAACTGGATACTGTTAAAATTTTTCATTATTTCCTTAGTAGGTACAAATGAGTTGCACCCAAACTCACTAAGGCCTTGCTTAACTTGGATGATTTTTTCAATGTTTTCGACTTTGAACCGGTTTCTTGTCTTTGTCTTGATAATGTTAACTTGAGAAAAAATCCTCTCACAGTCTGCACTGCTGATTGGTAGGCATAATAAGTTTTTAGCAATGTTAGAGATAACAGCATACTTTTGGCTACCTTGCTCTATTCCTTCAAGCTTGCCAATTTCACCCCAGAACTGCTCAGTTGTTTCACATGAGGCAGCAAGCTGCTGAACATCTTGATCAAACATCATGGTTCGAAACTCACCATCTGCACATTGCTTTTCTTCATAGCTGCACCACCCAACTGAATCCAGAAGGGAAGACATAGCATGTGAGATTGCTTGACTTGTTGAAGTTCTCTTTGGTTAATACATAGGCATGCTGAAGCAGGGTATTACTGAAAGGGAGTCGCATCTTTAGTTGACAGACTAGTTCAACATAGAATGATTGACAGCGAGAATAAAAATGATGTATTTCATCACCAGAAATCTTTGACTCTCTTAGATGCAATACTGTTTTTTGTCCAATGTTCATTTGTGAAACAGGCAAAAATTGTAATGCCATTTTAGGATCTATTTCTACCACTGGAGTCTGCCTTACATATGATAACTTCAGATAATAAGAACACAAAGTGCAAAATAGCTCCACAGCTTCTCTCCAAAGACGATGCATGACTGCATACTGAGCTTGAAAAAGTTCATTGAACTTGTTCGTTGATGGTAGCACAAAATCCAGAAATAGTAAGTATGCTTTACAAAGTTTATCATTCAAGCTGTTGTAACATCTTTCAGAAGCCAGTACTCTATCAATTAAGTACTGTGATGAAAAATATAGCTGGAGTGCATTCCATCATAGCTGACAGAAGATGGCAGACACATTTCACAGTTACACAGTTTGGATTAGCAGCTTTAATACGCGATGCAACACTGTTGTTTCCCCCAAACATCACATTAGTTGTGTCTGCTGAAAATCCACTTAACTGACAAAACTGCAGGTTATTGTTCTTAAATTTGTTAGTGATAGCGTCAAATAGCCCTTCTGCAGTCCCTGAGGCAGTCTCCACAAGCGACAGAAGTTTACTTTCAACCTTACAACGTCGCTCACTGTAATACTTAATCACTAAAGTGAGTGACTTAGACGTTGAAACATCCGTGGATTCATCTATCAAGATAGAAAACTTTCCATTAGGACGTCCAAGGACTTCGTCTAAAACGGTATCCTTAAATGCTGGAACCATAAGCTTATAAATAATAGCGGCTGACTTAGTTTGCTTTAGGTTGATACCCTTCGCAATTTCCGAGTCATGAAAACAACGCGCCAGTAGTTCGCTTATATGATCCATAGCTCAAAACGGAATGTTATGCTCGGCCAATGCAGCACATAACATAACTTCAGCCCTTTTAGTTTCCTCCTGCATTTTCCCTTGCTTAAAATACAATGCGATTTTGGAATGTGAACGCTGACAACTTGAATTCTGGACATGTTTAGTGGCTTTGATGTGGTTCACAAGTAGACTTCTCTGAGGCTTCAGTTTTTGATCACACAATTTGCAATACGCTTGTGTTTGGTCTTTCGTATACCGACCAAGCCATGTCTTAAATTCAGGCTCCATCTCCCATCATGACTTGTATGACTGCTTGTAGCTGTTACTAATTCTTGCACGTTTAAGAGTTGATGTCGATGCTGCATCAAAAGTACCCTGTGCATGTCTAGCAGAGGAGAAATTTACATCTTCGCATTCAAAATCAGATTCAGAAGACATCAATGATCAATATATTAATACATATTCAAAAGCAAATAGCCATTTCCATATCAGTAGACAGTACATTATTGCATTGAACAGAATCGAATTCGAAGCAAAGTTTCGCCGCGTGGGAACTAGGTCTGAGAAAAAGAGCGCGAATTGGTTGATGGATTTGCCAGTGGATTACTCAAATTACTGGATTGAACCGTAGATTTATTTAACTAAGAATCTGATAGCAAAAACCTGCATTCCCGTCGGCACAATGCAACCCTACAGTGCACGTTCCAGACACATCAAATATTACAGGAAAATTAGGTTAACATTATGCTTAATTTGGGTTATAATGCTAGAATTATGCTAAATTTTTCCTTATGCTAAATTTAGTCAGAAATTCTTCAAATTATGCTAGACTAGCATTATGCTAGACTAGCATAATTATGCTAGATCTGGTCACACTGGTTTACATAATGCAGTTTATATCAGTTTATATGTGATCCTAGCAATTGTGTAACTACCCAAACATATGCAATTAACAGAATGTGCTTGTTTTTCAAGTAATCTGGCTTATGTAAAAAGTCTCTTAGCATGCATCTTCTTTTGTATAGAGGCGAGCAATGAAAATGAAAAAATGTGAGCATAAGATCTAAGTGAGTGAAGTGACTGAGCTTTTCCATATGTGGAACTTACTTTCCCACATGGCTTTTGTGTGCAGAAGTGAGATGATGTTTTTTTTTGTGATGGCTTAAAGCTTTTGGATAAAAAAATTGGCGCCACCAGATTGATGATGGAAAAGGGAGGCAGACAAGCTTCGGTTTGTTTAACTCACTAAATTCACTTGAAATCCTTCAAAAAGAACATGCATCCAGAACGTTTTTTCTGTAATATATGCAAGAATGTCCTCTGAAAAGGTAAGATACTCTCCTGCAGATACCCACCTTGCAGGTAGATACTGCAATATTCATCTAGAGCACCCACTCAACAAAAAAATGTATAATAAATTTGATAGTATAGATACATACCATACTCAAATATATTAAAAAATGTCCATACAATATTGTTAAAATGACCTGGTTTCCTGCAGGTACTCATTTCACAGGAACCAGAAATCATGTTCATTCAGGGTGCCAGTTCTGATGATGCACCAGCAACACCTAATCCTGTGTCAGGTGACCAAGTAAGTTCTTTGAAGATAAAGTCACTGAAACATTGAAAAGGACCTTACAATACATTTTACGAAATGCCTTCATGACACCAGTGCCTAACGGTGCTCAAGAAAACAGCTGTGGAACAACCACAACCTAAAATGGCTGAGTATAGTTGATGGTGACACACCCAAACTTCTGTTGACTCCAGTTGTTCTGACAAATATCGTACACCAACACCTTACGCTACCATTTCTGAGAAATGAACCTCATTTCTTAAATATGCATTTACCAAAGAACACACCAAAGAAATTTGTACAAATGTCATGGAACAATACCCAGACATTAAAGGAACAGCTGACTTTTTAGTTTCACTCATAATGCAAACAGGAGTGAAAGAGGACATTAGACGAGTCCATATAAAAGAAGCCATATTACAACTCCAAGTGAAAGGTGCAGTAAAGATTGTACAGGAGGAGACAAACCAATTCACTTCAACACTATTCACAGTGAAACAAGTGTCCAAGAACAAGCCAATCTTCAATTTGAAGAATCTCAACCGCTTTTTCCAAGTACAAAAGTTTAAGTTGGAAGGTAAATAAATAAATAAATGTCAATTTTCAGCCACTGTAACAAAGGTTTTACAGTTTTTGACTAAACAGTTTCACATTCTAAAGCTTTCATACCAAACTGTTTGTGTTTACAAATTGTGCAATTCTCGATTGCATGATCCAATAGATGGACAACTACTGGGCACTCTTCCATTCTTACCCTGTTTTATGAAAGGTGTTTTTGAACTCTATCCACCAACACCCAAGATATGTTCCACTTGGTCAGTTAGAACACTGTTTGATCATTTATAGAGTTGACTCTAAAAACGACTATCCTGTTGGTGCTTACATCTTCAGCCAGGGCTCATGAACTTGCAGCCCTGAATTTGAATTATGTATCGCAGTTGGTTGCTTGGTTGTTGGTTGACGGTTGGGAGTTTGTAATACCTAAGCATGTTAAAAATACTCGGCCAAATCACCCAGGAAGATTTATTTTCCACCCTTACCAGAAAACCAAAAAAATTGTGTTATTAAAAGCCTGAAACAGTATGTTAATCAAACAGCTCTTATTCGAAAGAATCAGCTTTTACCAAAGGGAGCCCGGTCACTGCTGTTACGTCATGCTATTATATATGTATATAATTACAATAAGGCTGGCAACTCTCTCGCAAAAAATATAATAAATACATTAATACCATCGCCTAAAACAAAAATACTACGCTAGTTTCCTAACAAAAAACTACATACAAAACACGTTGGATATATTGACTATATTTATCTGTCGTTTTTAGACTTAAAAAAAACTCTAAAATGCTCAAATTTTGTGAATTAAAAGTGTATTTTCATTCATATTTTGCAAAACAGAGGCGGGATATAATTTAGTCTACAAACGTCATCATCGGAGAATTCGTCGGCAAATTTCTGATTGGCTGTAACAAGTTCGGAAAATAACAAAGATCTTTCTTCTCCATTGAGTTGACCTTCGTGATTTTCCGAACTTGCCACAGCCAACCAGAAATTTGCCGATGAATTCTCCGATGATGACGTTTGTCGAGTAAATTATATCCCGCCTCTGTTTCGCAAATACACTTTTAGTTCGCACAATTTGAGCATTTTAGAGTTTTTTTCAAGTCTAAAAACGACAGATAAATATAGTCAATATATCCAAGGTGTTTTGTATCTGGATTTTTTTTAAAAAACTAGCGTAGTATTTTTGTTTTAAGCGATGGTATTAATGTATGTATTATATTTTTTGCAAGAGAGTTGCCAGCCTTATTGTAATTATATACATATATAATAGCATGATGTAACAGCAGTGACTGGGCTGCCTGTGCTTTTACTCGTGTCTTATACTTCACCACACTGGGCAATCGGCATCTGATGCACAACAATATATGAGTGAAATCTGGACAGAAAATTTCTCACTGGTCACATGGGTCACACACAGATCGAGGTTGCCGAACAGCCATAATCTGACTATTCAGTTGTGTTTTCTGTTGGATTTAAATAACTCAGGCTAAATAACAATGAATTAAAATATAACTCAAGGTTAGCGCTTAATCTAGCTCCAGATTGGACAACTTGCACTTTAGACTAAATTTTTAAGGAAATGAATCACCACAGCTAGAAAGATCTTACATAAATTAGTGCAAATGCAAACTTTGGCTGCAAGATTTTGTAAAATACTGAAAATAAAGCCATACAAAGTTGGCATATTTTGTATACTTTTGTATTATGTGCAGAAATGTGTAACTAAATTTCACAAACTTCTGGCCCTAACACAAAAGTATAAAAAATTTGTCAACTTCGCATTGCTATATTTTCCGTAATTTACAACAACTCCCAGCCAAACTCAGCAGTTTTACTAATTTTAGTAAGCTCCTTCAGAGAATGTCCTTTTTTTTCTTGTCGATGTAATAAATTAGCCCTAAAGCGCAAGTGGTCCATTGACCCCTAACAAAGGCTATCACAAGTGCCAACTGTGTAGGATTCTATATACCGTAATTGTTCGAATAAACACTGCGGCGTTTATTAAATATTTAGCAATTAAGATGCGGCGTTTATTCAAGGGCGATGTTCATTCAAGGGAGGCGTTTATTGCAAACTTGTAACAACTCTGAATTTATTGTGTAATTTAAACGCCAATTTTAACCAATACAAACAATCCCCAAAAAAACTAAGTATAAAAGTCATGTGTCTTTTCTATTTATATAATTATATATGAAAATTGAACTGTGGTTATAAATAAATGCTTCGAATAAACGCCGCAATGACGAAAAGGTTGCGGCATTTATTTGAGGGCGGCGTTTATTTGAGGGTGGCGTTTAATGATATTTTTGCTTATCTCTGTGGCGTTAATTCGAGGGCGGCGTTTATTCGAGGGAGGCTTTATTCGAGTAATTACGGCACTGCATTTGATATTTGAAGCCCCTACTATGCTGCTCCCTATTTATATTGATACGGGTATGTGAGCTGTTTTTTAGTTTATTTTAACCAAGCATATTGAGAATTGTTAATGTTTGTATGTCATTATGAAGGTTTGGGTAAGTATTAATACTATTCGTTAGTATTAATACACATTACGTAGCCTTTAATTTACCAAAACTACTAAAGGCTTTACAATGGACGACCTAATTTCCAATTCAAAATACCTTAAATAACCACCCCATAGGGTATTCATTTCTAAAGATATAAAACTATAAAAATGTACCAATATGATTGCAAGTTAGAGCTGCATGTATTTTAATTTATTCTGACTTGTTGTTATAGGCTTAGAGCTGTTTTAATTTATTCTTCACTGCCAAAAACCATATTATTCATGCTGTCTATCTTCTCATTCCAAAGTATTCATTTCTATTTAATTACAGGTTTTATAATAATGGTATACACATAAATTAATTTGCATGGTTAGGGTTATCCTGACGTGAACCCAAATTTTAATTTAGCCAATCGCATGTTTGTAAACGTTTGCTAGTTACCAGTTTTACCTTGTCTTAAACTCACGCATGCGCATAACTTGCAAAAATGCCCAACATCCATTTCACATTTGCATTCCCAGGGGTAATTAAAATCTCCGGGCGGAATTACTACCCTCGCCCAGTGCTTCGCACTGGGTCGGGAATTAACAAATAATAAACTATTTTGCATACATTATCACACACATTACTACGCATCGACTTTCTTGACTGGAAATACATTTATCTTTTTCAAGACACATTGAAGTTTGTTAGAAATTTGGGCTTGTTTTTTACTGAATTTTGAGCGCACTCCTGCGTGCATCAAATTGGCGCTTCACGCCCATCAAAGTACCTATGAGGCTGTGAACATGAGATGTCATAGTCTTATCAACAATATATACTATATCCAATGTAGACTATTAATTAATAACCTGTGCAGTTCATAACCATTTTTCATTTTTTGTCTGAACAGTTGTCTAGGAAAAAAATATTTGAAGGGGTGAACAAGAGAATGTTCACTGTGGTACTTGACAATGCAAAGATGATGGAAAACCAGACAGAGCTGCTGCATCAGGTTCAAAATGGACTATTGGAAGGCTTGATGCAGGCAGGATTGGATACCCTGTCTGGCAGTATTCTCTTGACATCCAACACAAAAGAAACAAAATTGTATAAAAATGAAACTTTAGATGAATTTTTAAAGATAAATATTGTAGATGGTAAATTGGATACTATTTGAATGTACATTGTTTCAAGGTTGCGTGGAAGAGTCATAAGTTTCCATTATAAAGAATCAGAAAAATTCATATCTGCACAAGAACAGGAAATAGACAAATTGTTTTATTTAGTTCGTGATATGTTGTTTCCTTTTCTATCATAGTTGTTTTCTTGAAAGAACTCCTTTTCCGGTGCTGTCTGATGTTCTTATTTGCCACTCTCAGGGATTCTTGTCAGCATGGGCTTTACATCAAAGCAAAAAAAAGCCATTACATGCGTGTATACAACAGCAGTAACCTTGCTAATGTTAAAACAGTTGCTACATTGTTAGCCAGACAGTACAAGTAGTGACGACAGTGATGAAGATGACAGTGATAACATAACAATGAAAATGAAATGGATGATGAACAGTTACTTCAAAAATTTCCAAAGTGTTCTCACTGGATATGAGCTGATGTTATATAATCGAGCAAGTGAAAATACTTCCTTCTGCATGTTGAAACCTCCATATTTGCCCAGGAAAATGAAAGAAGTGGTAGGACAATGCAAAGTATATGTAAAACCTCATATGATGATGAAGATACACAAGTGAGTTAAACATTGTTATATATGATGGGCATGTATAATATGTCTAATATACCATATAAAATTCATTTTTTTGTGATATTGAATTTGAGCAAAATGCTTGCGTAAAAGCATTCTTGTGTAAAAGTGTCTCTAGCTTGTTTGTTTTGTTTTCAGAGAAAATTTGCTGAACAATTTTAGCTATTTTACTTCTACTGTAGGCTTATACTGGACAATTGCTACTAATACCCTGCACTATTTGTGATTCATATATATATATATATATATATATATATATATATATATAATTATATATATATATATATATATATATATGTATATACCGATATTGACGGGAAACCCGCTGAAATGGCAAACATTCTGGGACACATATAAAACCGCAATACACAACAATATTAGTTTGGGTGATATCCAGAAATTTACATATCTCGAAGCTCAATTATATTTCATGAACTCTGGTCGAAATATATGAGAAAACAAGCGGTATGGCTTACCTATTTGTGCTTCTGATCACCTTTAAACACTATGGGTACACCCCAAAGTAAGTGAAAAATGCACCCACGGGACCCCCTGAAGGGTGCCGTCCCATAATACCCCTGTGGCTTTTTTACCTTGTGCTTCGCTCACCGACAGGTAAGTTTTTACAGAGGGTTTTTTTGTCTTTTTTTTTGTCTTTTTTAGGCAATCTTTTCCATTTTTTAGACCTTTACTAGATACCTCCACTGTTTTGGCGAATTATGTCTAGCCAACATATTCGTAAACGCTCTCGTTCTCGAGATTCGTCGCGTCATTCGTCGCATGCGAAACGACACAAGTCTTCACGCTCTAGCGACAAGCGTCAGGAGATGTTCTGTACTATTTTGGCTAATCTAAAGGATTTTAAATCCGACATAGGCTCGTGTAAGGCGAGAATATGCGACTTGGAAAACCACAGCTCGTTTAATGGCGTCTCAGAGCCCCTGCAAGACCAAAGCTTTGAGCGTGACTCTGACACACTCTCCGTTTCGGCGAGAAAGATTTCGACCGCACAGACTCGTTACAACAGGGTCAAATGGCTACTCAGCCACCAAATTTGGCTATTCAGCCACCAAATTTGGCTATTCAGCCACCAAATTCGGCTATTCAGCCACCAAACTCGACTAATCAGGCATCAATACCAACAGCTATCAGCGCTCAAGCGGAGACCTTCCAGCAACAACCGGAAGCGAGTTGCACACGTGAAGATAGCTCCCCATGCCTTGGTCGACTTATTCCTGCCGTACTTCAGGAAAAAGGGACCAAGAAGATCAAAATCTTTTATCTTAATCTATCTTCTGGTAGATTTTTTGATGCAAATCCAATTAAAAGCACACCGAGCAGGTTGCCAATCAGACCTGGGTGCTTGAAAAGAAAGAAATTCAATGACATACCATGGTAGGAGCTCGCTGGATCAAAGACAACACGTAACAGAGTATTCTTCTTGCTTGGATGATAAACACCATGATGTGGTAGGTAATGGCAGGTCTCCTATCGACTTTAAGATCTGCTTCACAGAGAGATACTGCTTAGTTGTTTTCTACATACTGCTTTAATGCTTGATTATACATTCCCGCCTTTTCTTTGTTCTTGCTAAGACTCTTTTCCAGGGATCAAAGTCATGTTTCTGCTAGGGATTGGTTATCTGGCAACAAGTTCTTGTCCTTTTTCCACAGGAGGCTTATTACATAGTGATTGTCTTTCCGCTTACATGACTACTCCATAAGCTTTATGGCTCATTTATCGTCGAGTGACAGGATTGTCTTAGGGCACCAACAATTGGCTGCTTGAACTCCCAGTGTCTCAAACTGATAAAATTTCTCCATGTCTATCTTTCGTACAAAATGAATGGAACAAAGTTCCGGTCTTCTTTCCCCCACATTGGCTCCAATCACATACCAACCAAGTTTGGTTTTCTTGGCCTCTGGTGACCATCTAAATGAGCCTACAATGGCAGCACTAAAATGTTGACTCTTACTTTCTGTTAATTGGTATGAATAAGTAATCATCGTCTAATAAATGTGGTTTGACAAACATTTCTGCTCTTGTGTTCCTCTCAGACCCTAACATTTAGAAAATTCATTACTATACAATATAATCGCATACAGTAATTATGTTTTTATCAATATGAAATATCTGGTAAGGTGTACTGTTAACAAACCTTGATAACGTTTTGTTGCCTTCTTGTTCCCCACACAAAACAGTATAAAAAATGTAATTATAACAGTGAAAAAGCAACACAGATCTCTAAATGAAACAACTAATATTAATGGCATGTGGAGTGGTAAACTGGCAAATTGCTTTAGTGTCACTTACTCAATTAACATTGTAACAATGTTGTCATTTAACAATAGACAGATTTAAATAACACGACGCGAGCTCTAAGACGACGCGAGGATTGCGTAAGATGGCGTGGACAGGCGAAAAGGCTTTTTGGTTTTGTTTGCGACGTTGTCTTGTTCGAGTTTAGGACGGAAAATCAGCATTTTCACGTCGTGAACAGGACGTCACTGTTTCTTTTGGTTTTTTGTCACAAAGGTAAGTTTATTGAATTGAATTACTTTTAGGTTTAGATAGGGTTGTACTATACTCGCTTTAAAAATACTTAGTGATATTTTTTTTGATAAATAAGATATTTTTTGTACTTTTCACGAACTGACTGCAAAATAAATATGTGTACTATTATTATTAACTATTTATTTTTTAAAAATAACGATTATAAATATCAATTTGCTTTTAATTTGTAAATCAAAAAACGTTTGTGTTTAATGTGTTTTCCCACAATAACATTTGAAGGATTTGTGCCTTATTTACGCTTTTGAGCATTTAATTGAATTCATCCAGTGTTATGATTAATGATGCAGGGTTTTCTCGTGGAGTTAAACATTCATTGACATTATCATACAACATAATTTTTATGATTTTCAAGTTATATGGGTGTTTCACAGTGTGAACATGCATAATTTTTTTCATTTTAAACAGTTTTTAAAGTCTTTCATTATGGCCGAGGACAAGGCAGAAAACTGCACCAAAAAAAGGTTAGCTACAGTTATCTTTAATTAAATGTTTCTGCCTGAGAATTAATGTGGCTATTCTCATTATTACAAGGTATAAATTCCACATTGATTTTGGTTTTCTTGCTTAGACGTGTGCTCGTGTGGAACAAGGAAAAAGATTTGCTTCTTTTAAAAGAAATGGCTGCTGAAGGTGTGCTTCAACACAAAGCAAAATCAAGAGAGAGGGGCACAAGCTGGCTCAATGTGGCAAACAAAATGGCACCTAGTTTCCAAATGTTGAAACTACCTCACGGGCAGTAAGAGATAGATTTAAGACATTGGAAAGAAAGCATAAGTTCAAGAATGCAGAGGAAGAAAGAGGAACTGGTCTGGGTGGGGATGAATTGACAAAGGAAGAGGAGTTGTTAGAAGAGCTTATTGAAATTGGTGAGGAAACTGAGAAAAAAGTTGAAGAAGAGAATGAAGAAAAGAAAGCTTCAGTGGAAAGAGAAAGGAGGCAGGCATTGGAAATAAGGCAGAGAGCAATGGAACGGATTGGGGAAACAAGGAAACGGGAACAAGAAACAGAAGAAAAAATAAAAGAAGAAAGTCAGGAGAAACATTTGATTGGTTGAAAGAGAAATGGATAGAAAGAGAAATGGATAGAAAGTTAAAAGACAAAGAACTGAAAGAAAGAAGGGAAGAAAGGGAGAGCTAAAAAGAAGAGAGAGTTATGTTTGTCCAGCAGTTGAAGACAATGCAGGAAACAAATATCTCACAGCTGACACAATTCATGCACCAACAAGATCAACAGCAACATCAACAACAACAGCAATTCCACATGATGCAACAACAAATGTTAGCAATGTTCCAGCATCAGCAACAACAAACACAGCTTTTAATGGATCTTTTAAAAAATTAAAAAAAAATAAAGCATATACATTGCAGCATGTAATTGATTATATATTTGTTAAACATTCATGTTCAAACATTCATCATAATCTATTTTTAACATGATAACATTAATTAAATGTATATATTTTACTGTATATATTTCTTTATTTATTTACAAAATATTAATTGATTAAATTTAAACCAATCCATGATTAACATTTGATAGAATTTTATATGACATTCAGTTATAAAATTAAAACAGGAATCTAAAACATTTCAGGTATTTATTTATATTATAACTTTTGCCAAAATAGTAAATGTTGTAAGAAAGTCACCAAAAGTATTCATTCAAAGAAGGTGGTAAAAGTTCAAAATGAGTTGACACAATGTTACCATACAAACAACTACAAGCATTCTCAAGCAGGGCACAAACTACATATGTTTTGCCAATAGCACACGACGTTTAAAATCCCCAAAATTAAAATACTTTATGATGTTTCCAAACATCCACTCCACGCTAATTCTCACCTCACTCATCGCTTTGTTGTAAGCTGCCATCTCCTGTGTCAGATGTGCTTCCTTGAAAGGTCCTTGTAGGTGCACACCCAATGGATAGGCCGGATCACCATAGATACACAGTGGCTCATCATTGTGGAAAGCAACACGACGTAAATTGGTCAAGACACCAGACTCATGCAGCATTGTGCTATCGTGACGCCTTCCCATATATGGACCAGACAGATTACAAATTAAACCATTTGGGATAACAATACTTTGAAATTTTATGGCATGTATTCGCTTGTGGCCATTATAAACATAACCCTGATGGTACTTAGGTCTTGCTATTGGTCTCACAGTGCCATCCACAAATTCAAAGCAGTTCTGCAAAGGTGCACCATGCACATGGACTGCCTGGGCATAGTTGTAAAGGTTGTCAGGGGAAAGAAAATGTTGATCCCAACTTTGCAAGTGATGGTAATGAGCTTCATAAACCAAATCCAAAACTTGGTTAAAGATTAAACATAACTCAGGTGGACTGCGACCAAACCGATATCCCATGTCTGTGAACCAACAGGGATAGGCCAGTCTTTTCAATAGAATGAACAATCCTTCTAAGCCACTACAGACCGTACCTTGTCGACAAATAATTTCCTCTGGTATATTTAAACAAGTCATAAGATACTCAACATCATTTTTCTTAAATCGTAGCTCTGTCTCACATTCAACTTCACTCCAGCACTTCACTCCAGCACTTCTTCACTTCATTCCTTCAAAATTAAAAGCATCAAATTTCCAATATGGGTAAAGAGGCTTTGATTGATTGTAATCATATAGCAATGCGACCTCTTCGCCGTCGATCACATTTTCATTGTAAAAGGCTAAAACTAAAGCATCCCGTACAGCTTGAAGTCCAAGCGCCATTGTATAATAACATATATATTTTTATGACTTTTTGTAAACTTCCATATACACGTTAAATCACGACAACATGACGATAGCAAAAAATAAACGACAAATATTTAATTTCTATAAAAGGGTTTATATGGTTTGTACATCTGTTCAATTGAACTAAAAAAATAGAACTAGTGTACAGGCACTATTCAGTTATACAAAGTTTATTTGTTTTATACCAAGTCCATGATTTTTGACTGTTCAACATTACAATAGTGTAATTTCAGTTCTATTTTTTCTTATGAAACCACGATGAAGTCCACGTGATAGAATTGTAAATAATCGCGGTCGATAGAATGAATAAAATAGCCTTTCAGTTCAAAATATTTCAATCGAACACAAAGTATGTCGTCTTGTTTCATCTAAATCACTAGTAATCGATACGAACCGAAATGTCAACGGCGTTGTGACCCAGGCTGCTCACACAATCCTTGCGTCGTCTTACAGCTCGCGTCGTCTTACAGCTCGCGTCGTGTGATCTAAATCTGTCTTTTCTTTTGGTAAAAGACCATCAATGCATGACTGATATATGTCAACACTATTACCTTTAACAGAAAAACTTGTATTTGGTCTGTATCACTCATTGTTTCATATTTTTTCATGCTTGAAAAATCCATGGTATCTATGACAAAAAATAACAAGATACATCAACATTTATACACAAGCATATGATTTAAAGCAGTGCATTCCTATTGTTTTTAAAAACATCTTCATACACTCTAGCCACTAACTACCTTCATTCTTATCACAGGGTTTGCCATGTCCAGGCAAGTCATTAATGTCCATGGTATCTATAACAAAATAACAAGATACATCAATATTTATACATAACCATATGATTTGCGGCAGTGCATTGCTATTGTTGTTAAAAAACATCTTCATACACTCTATGCACTAACTACCTTCATTCTTATTACAGGTTTGCCATGCCTAGGCAAGTCATTATTAATGTCCATGGTATCTATAACAAAAATAACAAGATACATCAATATTTATACATAACCATATGATTTGCCGCAGTGGATTCCTATTGTTGTTAAAAACATCTTCATACACTCTATGCACTAACTACGTTCATTTTTATCACAGGGTTTACCGTGCACAAGTCATTAATGTCCATGGTATCTATTTAAAAATAACAAGATATATCAAAATTTACATATAATAGTATATAGTACTATTTGTACCTTCCATTGTTTATTTAATCTCCCCTTCAGCTTGATGTAAAATTATGTAGAAATAATGGTACATTATTATATTGTACTGTATCACAGATATGAGTTACCTTTAAGTGCTGTAGCTTCTTTATAGTAATTTCAATAAAAACAGCATCATATGGCACACTAACTGACAATATGCTATGCACAGTCCATACCACAAAGTCGCAGCTCCATAAATTTGTAACATGCATCTGTAACTGGACTTGAGTATAGTAGCGGCATGAATGCTTCAAAAGGAATTTTTTTCCAACCCTTGTAACACCAATTTCAGGTGAAAGAAATACTTCCTTAGGTGAAATGTCCTGATGCTTCATGGAGCACTTGTTGAATACAACAATACTCGGGGAATTTGTTGCACATAACCACAATCTAATGTTGTCAACACTAGCTTCAATAATTGGACTTCTCTCAGAAATAAGAAAACCTTTGGAAACTAGTGTTAACTTGTGGTGCCTTTTGCTCTCAATCCTTGAATAACTCTGGCACACACTGCTTTCATGCTTTAAACCCCATGGTCTTGGCGTTTGAGGGTTATCATGAATACCAATATTAGAAGGGTATTTTGGACAGGCCAATGTTTCCACAAGTTTTGATGGATCTCTTTTTAACCGCTTATCAATACTGTTTTGCATTGTCAGTGACCTGTGGAACTGGTTATAAAGCCAGTCTTGTTCCTAGACCACTCCATCCACTTCCATTGTTTTGCTGTTGCTTGTTCAACATTAGACACATCTTCCTGACTGTGCTCTAAGCTACATAGAAGGGCCTCAGGTGCAGTTTCAACAACATAGCAAAATTATTAAATCAATTAACATGATACATTACAATGTCAACAGAATATAACTCATAATAAAGTTAGCTTAGCAAATTTATTTGTACCTCATTTCCTTTCTTACAAATCTTTAACAACTTCTCTTCCATGACACCATATTTGCTCGACTGCTTTGCTTTATTTGATTTCCACATTGCCAATTTTTTCTTTTAATAATGATTTAGAGTATGTCTTGACCAGTAATGGTAGGATGGTAGGTTTTGTACCAGAAAGTTCTAAGGACTCGGTAAACTTGATCATTGCCTCATTTGTCGCGGGTTTTTTGTCTTCACCATGTCTGACATCTATGTCTATATGTTCAAAGTATACATGTTCATCCTTTTTTCCATGTAATGGCAGTTCCTTTCTTTTTACAGGAAGATCTTTTACATCACATGGCTTTCTATCTGTGGTGGCTTTCCTAACCCATATGCATGGCATAATAGTAACACTGTCCTTCTCATGCATGTTTAATAAATCTGCTAAAGAGTACATGGAGGCTGCAATGTGCTTGCAGCCACCGTCACGACCTCCCAAACAACGACATCTTGCAGCTATAATGTTTCCCCTGTTGGCCCCTTTACCTTCGGGTATGAACAAAAGGTCATAGTACGCTTTGTCAGTTTTAACTTTCAGCCTTCACTTGGCCAACTTACAAATGAACTCCCACATCTAAGATAGTTTCAGTGATAACAGATTCAACATAACCATCTCGAAACAAACAATACTCTCTACCTCTGAAAGGGTAGTTGACGTGCCGTGGAACATTCCACAAAGCACCTATGGCACTCCCACCATTAGGAAACTAGAGCGTAACATGCTATAAAATATGTCATTTTGTTAATGCATATTGATTACTGTACAATATATTGATCCTCGTTAAGTACTGAAAAACATTGATAAATTGTGAACATAATTGAATTATTGGTTCCACAGGACATTTTTGCTTGCTACGACAACAGCATCATCCCAAAATCCTGTTTTTGTAATGTTTATCGTAACATAAAATCCAACACGTAGCTAGTTCCTTCTAAAGAGAATATTCTGTACTTCCACTTCTATGTCCCCTGTTTGTACAAGTGGATGTATGAAACAAGTTAATTCCCATGGTAAGTATCCAACCTTTTCAAATTCATCCCGTGACAAGATGCACACAGCAATGTGGGCATGAGTGTTCTCAGGTTCTGGTACAAGCTCCACAAAAACATGTCTGTTGTTTTGCATGACGTCATATGCTTTTTCTAGAGTAGTTTGTCTCTTCTTGGATAGGCAGGTTCCAAGAACTTTAAATGGTATTGTGTGTTTCTCTTTGTTTGGATATTCGTCACGCAAACCAACTAGTTTGGTCTTTTCATCCTGTACATCCAGGATTTTTTTAATGTTTGTGCTTTAGGTTTTAGTTCCCAAAGAACAGCGTACTCTTTTTTGTCAGGTAATTTAATCGTGCAATGCTTTGTGCATGTATATTTGGTTGGTTCAACAGTTTCAGCAACATTAACCAGACCAGTGGCCTTTTCCTCTCCTTGTTTGAATGTCGCTTTTCTAAAGTTTATAGTAACAACAAGAAAGTCTGGAATGGTCCACAGCAATGTGTTATTATCAACATTCAAAATTTCAATATCCCGTGGTACATTTGTTTGCCAGCTGCAACATCTGAAGAGAAGCAAAAAAAATGTGAACACATAAAGAAATGCAAATGCAGATCCTCAATGGAAGATGATTTCATACACAAACAATACAAACAGTTAAAAGAGCATGCAGCGTTACGATGTGTTCTATAAGCAGCAACTTGGTCACCGTCACTTTGTTTCAGAAGGCAGGTACCTTGAAACAGCATTGCACTATAACTTAGGAAGAGTTACACATTACACATCATGTAAATGTCAATAAACATGGTCTACCTGTCTCATTGTTAGATGATCAAATGAATCCTTCTTTACTTGATTTTTTGGATCCATGTTTCCAGCAGCCAAGTCTAGGACAAGTTGCTTAGGTAATAAGCTGTTAAAATATTAAGAATAAACACTTCACCAGAAATTGGAGTTTATTGTCCATAGTGTTACCATTATTTTATCATATTTTGTAAGTGGTATTGATAAATATGGTTTGCTTCATGTGTAAGGGGTGAGTGATTTTGATTTAGTATCAACATCGGATGTTTCAAAAGTGTCTAAGTATGACAATAAAAGTTGTTGAATATTCATTTTACAGATATTATTTCAGACAAAATTTGTTCAAAAACCAACAAGTTAAACCCACAGCCAGGTTACCAAGCTAAAAAACAAAATCCAAGATGGCGGATAATTCAGATGAAAACAATGAACTATCCCAAAAATATGTAGTTAAATACGTTAGAGGACCCAAATATGATTTTGCTAATTTGCCAAATGCAAAAAATGAAAGTCGTAGACGCAGACGCTCATTTCGTAGACGCAAAGTACCCCAGCATTTAGAAGGTGCATACCAACTATATATATATGTAGACTGCAATATGTAAAAACTTTAAATTAAAATTTCAAAACTCATTAATATTTCATGAAGAAAAGCTGTGTCAGTGGTTTTATATGTGATAAAAGGTCATGCTAATCTACCTAAATTTTAGCTTTGATTTTCTCGACTTTGACAAATGACACGGTTTATGTTTAAAATTTTTTCGCCAGTTAATAAGTAAATGGATTTGTTTTTAAATCATTTTAAACATTGGTAGGTCGTGTTTTATCACATATAAAATACTCTGCTTTGCGTCATGTTTTGTATGCGATGAAACACTCCTTACTCATGTTTTAAATAGTATATACTGTAATATAGTAACATGTATACCTTTGTTATTTACAGTAAATCTATGTAAAGATCAGTTAAGAGATTAATTTAGATTTAATAGAATCCAACTGTCCATTTAAGCTAGGCTTTAGCGCATGGACAGATTTTGGATGACTTGCTTGGGAGGTTCCCTGTTCTTCGAAAATGCAGAAACAAGTTTGACTGTCTGGTTTTCGAAATGCTTTTCATTAAAGAACTAAGGCCTAGCTTAAATGGACAGTCGGATTCTATTAAATCTAAATATTTTTATTGTCCTATGTTGTACTTATTACACCATAGCTTTTATCCTTTATTTCTAATGTTTTTTCAGTTTCATGCTAACAGTAAACTTTCTGGTCTTCATTGTCAAGAAAGTACAGTTTCTATTGTACTATTCTATCACAGTCAATTAAGTTTATTAATTTGCAATGTATTAACTTTGTTATATTCTTACCAGATTCAGGAGCAAGTAGTTTTTGTGAAGATGAAAGTCAACTAGATATGGTAAAATATGTGCATAATTATGCTGGTCAATGTGGAAGTTGTTACTTACTGCAAAATAATATAATATCTTCTTAATTTTACTAATCCCTAGAAACAAATTAATATGGCTATTATGACAGGTACTGTAATGTGGCTTAAACTGAGATCTTAATTCAAGCAAACCTTCTAGTGATATGTTTGAAATATTTTAAAAAATTAAAAAATATTATTGTTTTAATGCAAATAATAGTGGTACATTTGACTCTTTAAAGACCGAAGAAGAGTCATCAACATTCAGAAATAAATATGTTGGTGTAATTTCCAGTAATTATTCTTACATTTCTGAAGTATGCAGAGCAAATGCAGCAATTCCTGTTGGGTTGACTTTTTTGGCTTTTGCCGTACTGGATTTTGATGTTTCTAAAGGGCTATTAAAAGTTACTTTTATTTCACATCATCACTGAAGTTTCATGCTCCTTTCTTATAACTGTTAAAACATAATCAAAATTACATTTTCCATCATAGATTTTATGCATGTATAAAACAATAAACATTACAAATATGCTATAGTATGCAATTAGCCTTTCTGACGATGACGTTTTTGGGGTACTTTTAACTTTTCAAAACGGTTTTAAAAAGTTTATGCAACATAAAAGCATTTTTTTTAGAATCAACAGACCATTGGAAGAATAACTCCAGCCTAAAAATTAAAGACTGTGGCGGCTATGAGGAAAAGTACCCCAAAAATGGCGGCATATTCGTCATCGTGAGAAAGGCTAATTAATAAGACTTAATAATGTTACAATAAATATATCATGAGCTGAACTTTAATATTCTAAGTCTTTAATTGTCTGGTATTAACTATATGCTCAAAGTTTCATGTTTATAGTTTGCAGAGAACAATCTCATTACGAAATTATAGCTGTATACATCTCATTCAAAAGTTTTATTTCATATCTTAGGAAGACAGATTTGTCTAGTAGAACGTTCTCTGCACAACTTTGGGACTCTCTGGGTGTAGATGCTCGTTGACATGATCGTTCTAATTATCTTTTGTCTTTAAATGTATATTTACAAGGAACACTTGAAGGTAATAATATATAATAGACTGTGGTATTAATTTATAGCTAGATCAGGGCGTAGTAAAACACGGTGTGGAAACGCGCTAATATGGCGTGATCCATGTGTGATGCGGATGGAATGGCACAAGTGCGTGTTTTCGACAAAAGCAAAAAAATTTATTGAGGAGAGAGCGAAAAAAAGTTTTGAATATGCAAGAGAAAGATCAAAATATTCATGGTAAGTTACGTTTTTTTTCAGTTTGATTTAATGTTTTCTAGTGTAATATATATGAGTAACAATGTACCTCCATGATATCTTCACCTAATTAGATACGAGCAGGAAAATTTAAAAATTATTACAGCATGTCACATTTATAATTGAATGCTATTTAAAGCACAGATAAAATTAAATACGCTTGATTTCTGCAGGTAAGTGACCTAGAGTTAATTTTAAATCAGAATACATGACAATTTGACTTGCTTTCCGAAAAAATATATGGGCGAACACACTTTTATGCACTTTTTTCAGTATTTCACAATTTTTGAAGTCTGCCAGGCAGCTCATTAGCGAAATGTGTTTGAGAGAGAAATGCGAAGTATATGCGTATCATGATGAAAAATCGCACTTGCAGTACGTGTTTGTAGCTCAAAAATTGGGATGTATACGTACATCAGCAAAAGTATATAAACGCTTTGTTTATTCTTTTTGTTTTTGCTAATATCAGGCAGGTCATATAGCCAATGTTTTTATATTTATACGTGTTTTTATTGCTACAATAATAATTTGTCATTGACATTGTAACTTTAATTACATTGGCATGTAAACATCACACAAAGCTAAGTACATATGTATTTTCTGAGTATAAGATAACTAACGATTTATTTAAAAACGTATGTCATGACAAAAGAGCATTCGGTCTTCTAACGAGCTAGATTTTCCAATGTCTTTTTTCTGGTTTTGTTTCAGTTCACGCAACATAATTTTATTTTGTTTTGAGACTTCCTGATACTAATTTATATAATTGTTCGCAAGGTCAATGCAAGATAGAGCGCGGGCGAAAATTAAAATGCTTTTATTGCCTGAGTAAACGATGAAAAGCTTATTCAAAAACAAAAACTGATGGAAGAAGTATTCAGCTTTTAACTGGCAAAATTTCCCAACGTACTTTTTTTATTTAGTTTAAAAATTATCGTTGTTTGAAAGCATGCTATGTGTCTGGATTTCCCTTTTAAAGCTCGACGACGAAGAGTCAAGGTCAAAGCAAGCGCAGACGAAAATTAAAATGCTTTTATTGCCTGAGCAAATGACGAAAAGCTTATTCAAAAACAAAAACTGATGGCTTAAAGCTTGCAAATTGAAGCATCCTAACATTATAAAGTCTTTCAAAACATTCACCCAATTAAAACATTCACCCAATTGTTCGAAGACATGTGAAATGCTGACAAGAATTGCCTGTTCAAAAAACGTGTCCGAAAATCATGTGAAATGCACGTATAGTATCAAATGGAATGAGATAAAAGCAGGAAAGTTTTGCTATAATGGAAAATTTAGCTCAGAGTATCCTAAATATTTATTAAGATATAACAGTGAAATATCCTTACCTTAAAATATAAATTTGCATGCCATGTGGCGTGTCCTGGGAAACTTTTGATTTTAGTATTTTGGGCCGGTTGCAGTAAATAATAAACGTTTTGTTCTTCTAAACCACCATGATAAGTATTAGCTGTATGTAAGGCATATCCTAGTTACATGTCCTTTGTTCTTCATCCAATATCAAAACGTACCGTTCTCTATATTTTAAAAAATACTGCCTGTATGTTCCATGGTACGAAAAGTTTACAAGCTTGAACCAAACAACTATGCATATATATGCTGGAACAGCAACGTGCACACATGCAATTGTCACGCATTCTTTTAGCATGCATATAATTATGTGATCATGTGAACACACTGAACTTAAGTATTCCTTATTAGCGCTGGATTGTCCATGAAAACCAGGGCGTAGTAAAACATGTTTTACTACGCCCTGATGAAAATGAATATTTTCCCATGCATGGACGTTTTCTAGATTTTTTCATTATAAACCCATTATAATCTGATCTATATTTAATTCAGGTGAATTCGAAGATTATTTCAGCGCGAAACCCGCAAAGAGGCTACGCATTGAAGGAAAAGAAAACTATTCTTCTGTGGGTGGATGCTAAAGAGAGCATGCATACTATCGTGATCCAACTAAGCTCGATGGTGGAATAGCACCCTCATTTGTTTTTGGTAGCCCAATAGATACCTCAGAGTTACTTCTATATGCTTTGATGAGACTGTCGTTCAAGAGTAACACTTTCAGTAAATATCACACAATTTCCAGCTATCAATCAATAGTCACCTCAATTTCAAAAGTGACCGGCGTCAACTTTAAAGTATCTTCTCTTAGGCAGCACTTTCCAAATGTATCTCAAAACAAGCTAAAGTCAACTATCGGTAAAGAGAAAGGAGTAGTTTGATGGCAGTACTTCAAAGCTGATGTTGATAACTTCATCGAAGCAAATGAAAGTGGTCTAAGAGATCTACTATCCAACCCAGAAGGTGCATCAGATTCAGTGGTGTACCCTATTTCGAAGAGTTTAGAGGAAATTTGCTTCAGACGACTCCCATCAGAATGCGATGATATTCAAATCGAACACTCATCACATTTTCTTAACCAGTTTTCTAAATCAATAAAACCTATGTTATCATCCTCATCGACATCAAATTGGGTCCTATGTTTAATGCAGAATCTGATGTTATTCATTTGTAAAACTTTGGACAATGTCCTGGATACGCTGAACGAGAAGTTCAAATATGTAGAACATCAGAATGGAGTTTATTTGCTTGGGGAATTAAGAGAGAAAAGACGAATATTGATCTTCTCCAAAAGGTATCTGAAAGCGTTGGAAATGTTAAATCATTGGTAGAATTGCTTAACCTCATTGACGAATGCTTTTTATGTGACGGTTGTGGAAATACTGAAAGTTTTGCTGGATTGGTTTTACATGGTGAGGACAGCATGTTCAAGAAAAGAAACAGACAGCAAGGCGTTTCCATAGAACGTGGTAATATACGGTTGACTGATTGTAGAATCCTTGTGACAAACTAGTCATCTTCATGTCAGTCGTGTCAGAAATCTAAACATTATTTAAGAACATTACAATCGCGAAAGAATGCCGAGGCAAGTACAGCAGGAGTTACGGCTCCAGAAAAGGCAAGATATGACTACAAAACTAAAAGCGAACTTTTAGAAATTGTGCACGACTCCGCAAAAACAATTAAGATGCTGAAAACAAAAAGCGAAAGATTGGAAGAGTCTAGGAAAAACATGATTGGAGTTGGACCAACCTCGGATAAAGATTTAAGGCACATGTTTCAAGAGTTGCAGGTTGGTTTGGAAAAAAATCGCGAAAAACAAGAAAACCCCATTTGCCAGTGGGAAGGTTGCACAACTTCATTTACATTTGAAAACTTTGAAGAAATGTTTATCCACTGCAAAAAGCACATAGAACGAGTAGACACAAGTGAGATTGCTCCCATTAACAGGAATTACCAGTGCAAATGGAAAGGGTGTTCAAAAACCTATTTGAAATTAAAACTCTTGGAGCATCATCTGAAAGAACACACCGGAGATTTAAATGACGCATTTTTTGAAATACTTCTGTGTGATCAAGCAAAAGCAATGAACACTCAGGCCAGGCAAATTAGGTGGCATCCGTTGGTGATTAAGTGGTGTCTGAGAATATATATCAAGTCCCACAAGCTCTATGACGACTTAAGAAACAGTGGTGGGTTGAAATTGCCGAGTGGTTGAACACTATCGGACTACAAAAATTTTTGTTCCCCACAATCTGGTTGGAAAACGGATAATCTTACAAAAATGCGGAAAGAATTTGACCGAATGAAACCTCCGAAACACGCCAAACTTAGCGGTTTATTTTTTGACGAAGTGAAGATAAACGAAGGCCTGGTATTTGACCACAAAAACTGGGAACTGATTGGCTTCACAGATTTGTTAGATTATGACGACGGCAGTAATGCAAATAAAGAGACGTCGGCGTCAGAAAACCTAGCGACGCATGTTTTGCAATTCTTCCTCCGCAGTACATTCTTCAAATTTGACTATCCATGTGCTTTTTTCCTAACTAAAATTATCATCCAAAGTCATAAAAGAAATGGAAGTATTTGAAAAAGAAACAACCGAACAGACTCGTGCATATCTGAAGTATTGTGAGGTATTCTGGAACATTTACAATAGCCCTATGCCAATTAAAGACGTCTTGGATACCCGTTTGACGGAACTCAACGCGGTTGTACAGTTTTTCCGTGACTGGGAGGTATGGCTGTCTCACCAATTTAAAACAAAGGCAGAGCAAGGGAATCACTTCATTTCATGGCAAACAAAGTTTGATCTTGAGGTTAGTTTTCTAGGTTAGGTTATTATCAGGGCGTAGTAAAACACGTAGTGTTTTACTACGCCCTGGTTATTATACATCATTGTGCCTATACATGCACGGGTAAAAACGCTAAAATTGTTCCCGGTTGATGAAAAAATGACTAAACAATGTTGTGCTGCACCCCTGGACAATCATGTTTGTGGGGTGCAGCACAACATTATTCAGTCCAGTTTAATCGACCGCGAACACCTTGAGCGTTTTTACTCGTGTATATATAGTTTGCAACCAACATGCCGAAAATTAATACGCTAAATATATGCGCATATTCACGTATTGAACTCTTCTTTAAAGATTACAGTTTGTGCTCTGAAAGAACTGCTGAAATTCATGAAAACGGACGGCTTCATCGCAAAATACGGTAATAATTTGTACCTAAACATACAGAAAATCAGTCAAGACCATGTAGAGTCGTACTTTTCAGCGCAATGACAAATGTGCAGTGGAACGCAAAATATGACTGGCTATACATATGGATACAATATAAACAGTTTGACTACTATTCGTTCTTCTCGATTGCTGATGAAAAAGCAAACAAACGTATATGAAGTAGCAGAATCTCTTCCATACCTGACCAACACTGAACAACTGCCAAAACGAAATGCCAATGATTCCATTTTTGACATGGTTCCGTGGTTTGTGGAGATTTAAATTCAGTTAAGTTCGGCGCACGTAGTCAGGGTCGAATATACAGTATTATAGTTGAAATCTCCCGAAATATAAGGGAATTTTACTTGGGACACATGTTGTTAAAATTTTATCTTTTGAAGAAATGTTTAAAAAATTATTAGATTCAAATAGTCAAAATATTGGTATTGTACAAAGTTTCAATTAGGTGATAAAGATAAAAAATTAAGCATGGTTCGAAATGAATTGGGATTCTGTCACATGGTGTATTACCATTTATTTGTTTTCAATTATAAGATATACAATCTATTGAGTATTGACCATTGTATTACATATCATAACTATGGTACTAGGATTGTACTTATAAGTATTGTACATTGATAACATCTACAGTATATTACATTTATGTTACAATTTTCCTATTAATTATGAAACCAGGTAAAACAATAAATTACACGTAAGATTTTGTCTTCAAACGTCTTTCGGAAGCAAAGAGTACATTTAATTAGGACGACATAAAAGAAATGTTTTATAGCGCCCTGATTTTATGGGCAATATTCCCACAAGCCTTATTATAACTTATAGTCATATGATTGTCGAAGACGAATCTTAGCGATCTAAGGTGTTTTACTATTGTACTAGGCTGAACCTGTATATAACCAGGGCGTAGTAAAACACTATGCCCTGATATAACCTACGAATGTCAAAGAATTTAGATTGAGTTTGTTATGAAAACGGTCAAACTTCCATTCATCACGTTGTTAAGACTGTTGGTGTGTCAGAGAGAAACAATCGTATCAAATGCCGCCAAAATAATACTTTTCCTATAGACTAATCAGTCATTTGTAAGCAGACGTCAACTACTTTTTTGGTGTGTTATCAAAATGTTGAAGTACACTACTATGTGTTTTACTACGCCCTGGAAAAATCTAATGCTTTTTTACATAATGCTTTTTTAATCTAATGCTTGATGTTTTGGTTCAATCTGGAAAATTTTTATTTATTACAACACCTGAAGTCGATGGTTTTTTTCTGTACCTCCATAATACTGTTGAAAAAATTGTGCTTGAAACACATGCTGACAAAGAAGTTTTGAAGAATTGTTTGAAAGTTTTAAGTGAAGATAATCAACTACATCAAATTTGGTACAAACTCGTCATGAAGATGACAGAAATTTCATGTCAGGTTGTATGTTACTATTACAAAGAGTTGTTCGACGGAAAATTATCCAGGAACAACTCCAACTGAAACCAATTAAATAATAAATTAAGTAAATAAATAATAATAAGTAATAAATAATTAGTAAATTAAGTTTCTGTTCTTCAGAAATAAACGAACAAGAACTGACTCCTTATATCTTATGCAATAATGGAATATTGGGAAAACGCAATGTTGTGGAAAACAGTTGAATATTATCTTCGGTGACAGGGTACAGTATAACCCATTTAAAATGTGCAGAATAAATATTCCTCTCAAGTTACACTCAAGTTTACTATATATTAAATTATGACTACTATAGGAACCAGTCATGCATAAAGTCTATGGAAGCCCAAGATGGAGAATATTGTGGATATGAATAAATAATATTTAGGAGAGTCTTGTTTGAATCTCGCTTGTATAACACTCTTTATCACTTCATATATCATTGTTTTCAGCATTGTTTTCAAGTTCTCATTCTTCCATGAAAATCTTACAAGTCATTCTCCATTTGGAGCCAAGCATTAAGGCTAGCTATTTTATTCACCATTAAATTAATCTGCTTCTTTCCTTTAACATTCCACTTGTTAGTATTTTGACAGTCTCCCAGCAGCAATGCACTCTTTCTTCTTTGCCTGGTCGAACTTCATTCGTTTTGTACTTTTATTTACTGCACAAGTACTTTATAGTATTCTTTCAATTACATAAATGCAGTTTCTAATTCAGATATTGATAAACAATTTGCATTAAATCAGCATAGCCTTGTTCCAGGAATTCCAGTATGAATTGTCCAAGATGCTGTTTGTCAATATTATTCAAGGTTTCATCCATATTTTGAAATACCACAAGCTCTAGCATTGCTATAAATCCATTTAAAGATAAATTTGTTCTGCTCACTTGCTGCTCACTTGTCTAATTTTTACTCGAAATTAAGACCATTAACCCTTTAGAATTTATCCTGGTCAATGGTAACATAGTTTCGACTATCCTATTCATTAAACAGTAACACAGCCATTTTGATTAAATTTCAAATGCCAAAAGTGAAGGCTTATTCTCCATCCTGGGCATGTACATATATTATTACATGAATAATTCCTCAGTAGCTACAGTACTTTTTAAACAGAGTAATTAATACATACAGTCTCTTTTCTTTATGTTCACAATTTGTATCACTTTTCCTTTTCTATGTAACTAAAAACAACGTACAAAGTTGGACTAAAACCATTTAAATTTTCCATATCCATACATGAAAGCCCTGTACAGGGTAATGACTAAAAAATGTTTGGTACTAGTGTTTGGTGACAGTTGCAAAATAGCACATTAATGAAGAGGCTTACCCTGTCAGGAAAGATAATAATATTCCACTCTTTTCCATCAACATTATGTTTTACCAAGAGTTCAATTTGTCTTTGTTTCCCCTTTCCATTTAAACCAGGTAACCCCAGTGATTGTGAAATACAAGTCAATTCTTGTCCATGTAATTTCTTAAAAATTTCAGATGCTTGCTATGGTGTTGCAAAGACCTTTGTCAGAAATTCCTGTACTTGAGATACCTCAGTTGGCTTCTGTCTCAAAGATATTACTAACTCATCACTTTGACTGATCACCTTATTGTTTTGTTTGCTACTTAATGTCTGACGTAACAACGAGCTTTCTTTTCTTGGTTTCAGTTGCAGTTGTTCTCGAATAATTTGCTGTTTCGACTTCAAAAACATTCTAACAACTCTTTGTAACAATAACACACAGCCTGACTTGAAATTCTCATTATCTTCATCACCCATGAGTTTGTACCAAATTTGATGTAGTTGATTATCTTCACTTAAAACTTTCAAACAATTCTTCAAAACTTCTTTGTCAGCATGTGTTTCAAGCTGCTTCTTTACAATTTTTTCAACAGTATTATGGAAAAAAATCATCGACTTCAGGTGTTGTAATAAATAAAAAATTTCCAGATTGAACCAAAACATCACGCCCCAAACGTTCAATTAATGAGAGTATATAGTACTTATTAACCTCTGCCACATTATTATTGGTTTTAGATACCGGAATTTTGTATATTACAGGTCCACCATTAAACTCCTCCCTTACCCGCTTAACAACCCAACCAGCATGCTCTCTACTAGACTGAACTTCAATAGTATCTTCAGTTACGGTGGAACTAGGATAAGGAGAAGTGGAATTTTCACCTTGTTCACTCACTTCATGTGATCTCTGTAGAACTAACGAACTCCAAAAGTGTTGCAGAATGTGGTTTAAAAGAATATTTGTCCCATCAGATGCTTGCAAACCACACGAACGTATTAGACAAGACCGCTTTTCAGTTATAAATAAATTATCAAAAAGAGCCGTAAAACCTTTCTCGAGATTCATCATCTTCTTATGTGGGCATTTTATTTCCTCAACGTTTTGATAACACACCAAAAAACTAGTTGACATCTGCTTCAAAAAATCAGTTGCAACCTCAGGATTTTCCTCGCATTTTAACAACATTCCTCTAGCGGCATTTGACTCGATTGCTTCACTCTCTGGCACACCAACGGTCTTAAGAACTTGAAGAAAAAACGTTCGACCATTTTCAGAAAAAATCCAGTTGAAATTTGCTGGAATATCCAGGTTAGGTTTAGCTGGAAGGACGTCTTCATCGTCGACAAATAAGTTTGAGCCAAAGTCGCACAAAAATTACCGGGGGGTGAGAACGCTCGCGCATCACACATGGATCAGCGCCATATCAGCGCGTTTCCACACCCGTGTTTTACTACGCCCTGCTATAGATGCTGTATATAGCCACATGATATTGATTGAAATGCATTTTTAAGTTGCACTGCACCGTAATTGTGTTTTATTTTAGAGTTAAATAACAGGTCTAATCCATGTGACCACTGCATTGTTGTTGAAAGGTTCATTGGTGTGGTAGAAGCAGTTGATGGCACATTACCAGAGAGTGTAGTAGGTATGATTTCATAATTTTGAATTACGTCCATAAATGCCATGTAAAGGTTGATTAAAAGAGATTGATTCAATTGTTTTCTCAAACTTAGTGTTATAACCACATTTAATACATTAGTTTACAATATTTTAACCACTTTACCATTCCCATATCTTTTTAGCTAATGATGTTCACTATCATGATCACTGTTATTTTGTAAGTATGAAATTTTTTAAACTTATATTTCTCAGTTTCTCAATATGAAAAATGTTAACTGCCCCCTCTAAAAAGTAGACCCCGTATGCCTATGGCTACAGTCTACATATTGTATAAGTGGGTACAGCTAGGGCTACATGTTAGTACATTTTATTTACAGAATAAGGTGGTTGAATTGTCATGCAGCAAGAATGTGGTCTGCGCTTGTTTTCGTGGCGAATATGAGTTTGTTGGGTCGGATCAACATGGGCTAATATATATATATATATATATATATATATATATATATATATATATATATATATTGAATATTTCAACAAGTCAAATATTTCAATATTTTGCAAGAAGACAGAACTGATCACAACAAGATTTTGGTCTGCGCATTATTGATGCACTTCTATTGGATAAGTTGCAAACTGTAATTGTTATTATTGAAATTGGAAACTAACTGTGTCATCGTTTTT
Source organism: Dendronephthya gigantea (assembly GCF_004324835.1). Taxonomy (NCBI): domain Eukaryota; kingdom Metazoa; phylum Cnidaria; class Anthozoa; order Malacalcyonacea; family Nephtheidae; genus Dendronephthya; species Dendronephthya gigantea. The sequence goes on from NW_021163051.1 coordinate 1,452,403, forward strand.
CATGACCAATCCTGCCGCATGCTTTAAAGAATTAGGAGAGCACTTCTTCAGGTAATCAAAACGACGACTTTTTATCGCCCCCTTTACGATGTCCTGGATGTGTTATTAGAAACACATGCTCGGGTGTGGTAAAAATATTGTAAAATGCACGCACATGAATCTTTCTGTTCGGGGTAACACATGATATTTTTACATAGACAACCACTAATTATTTCGCACTCAAACTATGTTTTAAAAACATTATTAAATTATATATCAAATACTTAAAATTGTAAATTGGTTTTTCTAATAATTATTTTTTTAAATGGTTTCATACCTGCAATCTGTTTTCCTAGCAAAATGTTTCCAGATCAACAGGGCTTAAGTGTACCAGACTGTAGAAAAAGTTAAAAGGGAATAAATAAACATAACGTGTGTCAACATAACATCATGTGGAAAACATTATATCTAATAAATATTTTGCATCTACAGTATGATATAATGATCAACAGTCATCATTTATGCATAATTAGTCTTTTTATATACAGCAGCTGATTTAATATGATTGCCATTTATAAACGTACCAATTTGATATTTTGTCGTCTTGTGTGCTGCACCCACAAAACCAGGAGTTCTTCATTTTCCGTGGTGGTCTGAAGAAAATACATCCCTTATGGAACCATAGTCTACAGCAATCACACGAGACCCACATTACGTTCTCACCCTTCTCTAAATCCATTTCATATTGAAAAAAGGCTCTTACTTTCTCACCCTTCTCTAAATCCATTTCATATTGAAAAAAGGCTCTTGCTGCACACACACCAACAAAGCATTTACAAAAAGTCTTAAAGAAATTATCCAAAGTCAAAGAAAAATTTGCAATTTCTTTAATGATTTAATTTTTCAACGTGCACGTTACAAGGATTGATAGCTTTTATGATAAGAGAATGCTGGCATATACTTAATTTCATAAAAGGATTAAAAGATTGGAAAGAAATACTTCTCATAAGATAAAAGTCCAGAGAATAATATCGAAGAATTTTGTAAAGAGCATGCGTAATTTCTGTACATATGCATGCCGAGAAAAGGAATAAAGGTTTAAAATTAGACAATGAAAACTTGACTTCATACCATTTTTATCTTTGCATTTCTGTAGTGGGACAATATGGTTTTGCTTGCCACCGCAGGATGTGAATAGGAGGGACATTTGCTGGAATATCTAAAGGTATCACCTCACTATCATATAGTTTCATTCCAATTGCTGTGCAATGCTGCATAATCCTCCGCTTCAGTGTATCCGTCATTATAAGAATTTTGAGATATTCTATCACATGTAATATAATGTAAAATTACTTATGACATTATTAAGTGTTGGAATAAGTGGCAAAATATACAGGTAGACTATATAAGTATAATGAAACCATTTATACTCGCAAAAATGGTGATTTGAACTGAATTTTCTGCTTGTTTAAGTATATAGCTACTTAATGAAATACTCAAATTATTGAATTTTCTGTCAAAAAGAAAGTAATAGATCATTTAGATTAAGGCAATCTTGACCATTATTTATCAAGCTTAGCTGCTTAAGGTGATATTTTCTCGTTTGAACATGTCAACTAGCTTTGCAAGTCGAGATAAAAGGTCGAATAAAAAAAGCAGAACCTACAAAACAAACAAAAGTTATGGTTACATAATATGTATAAAATATGTGTAATATCTATAGGTTTAAATTCTATTCAACTATTGGAAATAAGTTTCTCGGTAGAAAAGTTACCCACCAGAATAACGATCATCGATAGTGGTTTGCATAACCTCTTCCCTGTGTGCGCATGTAAACTGGTCATCTTCTGACAAGTCTGCAGGGATATTCTTCAATACCTGGTCCTTAGTTATTGTTTGGAGAAACAAGGGAAGGTCATCATCGATTGAAAACTATTTTGAAAATAAGAAATTCGCTAATGGATCTATTTATCAGAGCACTAAACCACCAAAACCTAGAACGACAAATGACAACCTTAACTGAATTAGAATTAAGTAATGAGAAGGTCACGCATGTGTAGTTTCTTTCAATCATGACATACTTGAACACTCTTCCAAAAATTTTGTGCCTCTGAACAAGCACGGAGAAGCATTAACAATTTGAACTGCAGATGACTCCTCTCACTCCCAGTTATGACTTTCAAAATCGCCCGAAAAAAGCAATTCCCATCGCCAGTAATCTTCACTGGTTCCCAACCATCTTGTAACACTTTTTTTGGAACGTCACAATGCACACTATAGTCAAGATTGAGAGAGAAATATCTTTGCACTTGCTCTTTAGGTGCAAAGTACAGCAACAAATACATATAACAAAAAAAGCTGTGTGAACAGTACTGAACAGTACTGCATGTATGAATGTATATACACAAACTGCAGCCAAATATGAGATTTTGTTCTTAAATAATCTTTAATTCAACTTACAGTTTATGTAAACAAGCTTAATGACCATGAGACAAAGTATAAAATTTACAATGTTTTGTTGCATTGTTCACATCTTCCGAGCAATTAAACTTAATAGTAAAGAAGACATGCATGCAAGGAAACACTACAACAGAATGTTAGCCAATAAATTTTATATTGTGTTATATCTTGTCTAAAAGTAATTTGCTGAGTTTAATTTTCATGCCTATATTAAAATATGATTCTACTAGGCATTAGATCATACAAACACTCGTTATTGTTTAACCTTTTGTCAACATTACAACTGTCAGTGAACTGTTGATCCTCAATAGGTCGTTCACAAAATGCCCGTGATTGAAACGACAGCCTTTTTTTCAATTCATCTAAGGTGGCCACAAAATCTGACCAGACGCGCACGCCTTTGAGAAAAGAAAGGATCTTCCTTTCGTCATCCTCGTCATAAATTGTGCATCCCTTATAAAAAACGCATAATGTCACAGCAGCATTTCTTAACATTGATTGCTAATATTATTACATTTTCTAATCTCGTATTTTAAAGCCTTAACATAATTGGCACTTGTTTAGAGCGTATAAATGATTCATTTTGAGTAACAAGGCAATACAATAAAAGCTATCCGTGTACATTTTAAAAATTCAACTTACATTTAGAATATTTTTCATCTCCAAAACTGCTTGTTGATGTCGAAGCACACAACCCACCTGAATCACACCCACTACCAATCGTGGTTTCTGATTGTTTGGGTCACCAAACAGAATGCTTTGTGGCCACCAAATAGGATGAGTCATTTCTTGTCATTTGGCTTGTTTATCAACTGAAAGTGGAAGCAATACTATGTGATTGTTTTGTGAGGCTGAACCAAATAACAAATGATTTATCAAAATTCCTATGTTTTATCCCAAGGGTTTTACTAAAGATAGAACTTTTAGACTACGGGCAAATTGAAGGTATTTGCCACCAAACACGAAAACCGCTACTACTATCACTACTAGTATCTTTCGTGTTGCACCCACATTATACTCTTTCCAGTCATCAGGCAATTGAAATGTTGAGTAATCTTTGTTTGCAGCGTCGCCTTAACAAACAAATACAATGTGCAGTGACTTAAGCCTGCCACACACGGGATCAACTAGCTGAGACATGAGCGCCACTTGTGATTGTAGCATGAAAAAGTCCCTCCAGTATGCGGACAAATTGTTGTAAGAGTTTTTGTCATGCTTAAATGCTTACTGGACAAACTTGGCATTGAAAAACACGATATGCACTATAGAGTATCTTATAGGTTTGAGAGTCAAGTTTTATGTTAGATAATAAGCACCTGGAAATTCATAATAAGATTGGTTAACTACCATAGAAGTAAATATCCTTTGGACATCGCTATTGATAGCAAATTGTCTGCATTGTTGAGGTCCTGTAATTACAGAAATATATGAATAGCACAGCTTTGAATAATAAGGATGTTTTTACAATACTGCAGTTTATACCGTTCCAATTTAATTAACGCAGAGATAAAGGAAACGCCTAATCCATAATGAACACACAATTTACAAAGTCAGGTCTCGCTTGACAGTTTTGCACATGAGCCACGTTTTCTTGTTTAAGACCCCGTTTTAACGAAATGCTCCTCTTAAGAAAAAATATACTAGCTACTATATGTTGCTGTAAAAAATAACCATTAAAACTATAACATTTCTCAGTCGGGTTAAGACTTTCTAATATACTATAAAGAGAACAGCTTCCTAAAAATCCACAGCTGCGTTATTAATTCAAGTCAATTACAGCCGAATTTGAGTTCAATAATAGAGATTAGAGAGGTTGGATACACCAGTGAATCAGTGTATTTTAACCTCTCTAATAATTGTTGAATTATAATGTATAATAACATTTCATTCTTACTTACCGGAATAATAAATTACATTATCAACCAAAGTTAAGGCTACAGTTAGGCATCTTGTCAAATTATACTATTCTTTTAACTACATGTAAAATTTTAACGATTTAATAATTTATTAATAACTTACTAATTAAAATGCAAATTATATCGACATATTTACTTAGGAACCTAAAGTAAATGGTATCCTCCCAGATCCAGCTGATTGACTAACATTATATACATAGTGCATAGAATAAAATCGCATTAGACTTGAATAGTAGCAGGCTGAAAAGTGTTTGAAGAAAACTGAAAAAAACTCGAGTTACATTTAAAATGTAAAGATGCACCCTAAAACTAATAATTAAAACTTACATTTGACCAACCACAATTTGCGTGTCTAATATTATACTTGTGAACAATCGGTTTAGGTGACAACTCAAATGACTTGCTTAGTGTCACTACAGTTGTTTTTATACACTGTAGTTCTTCCTATAAGGTTAACCTTTGACAGAATTTTATGAAGTATGTATATATTGCTAAATAGTACCTTTTTGTCCAATTGTTTTAAATTCCTCTTGTCATACAAACGGCGATCTGAGAGTAGTAATACTACTCGCCGAAAAGTAGTAATACTATATGGATCCTATACAAAATCATACTATTAAGTTTAAAATTTGTCAAGACTATGTAAAGCCTGTTCACATTACCAAAATCTTGCCACAGATCTGGTCCAGGCCACCTTCTGCTATTGGCCTGGATGATTTTGATAGGAAACAATGCTCACATCT